>NW_027325358.1:29578593-29779643 GCF_036924035.1 Leuresthes tenuis
GGGCTTCCTCTGCAGTCTTCTGGGTGGATGCGTGGTTGCCCCTGCAGTGGGCTGCCTGGGTTCTGTGCTCTGTGGGGGCTGCTGGTGGCCTGGGTCTTTTGGCCCTCTCTGCCTGCTTCTGATTGCTTGGGGGGGGGGGGGGGGGGGGCTGTGGATTGTGGCCCTGTACGCTTATACACTCATAACTAAGCACGGTTATCATGTAGGTCCTGTGCCATGGGTGTTGCATGTTCTCACACACACACACACACATTCATTAGTCCAGTAGCATGGTCACTAAGCAGTTGATGTATTATCATGTCGTCTCAGGTCATCTATATCCACAGCTGTGTTGTATGCGATTGCCGCTTCTTGTGCTGGTTTTTGTTTGTTTGTGTGTTTGTTTTTTCTCTGCTTGTCTGCTTTCAGGTGCTCCTGGTGGCGCTAAGGCTGGATTCCCCTCATAGGCCATGGATTGTTGTCTGTTTTGTTTTTTACAGGTGTAGCAGCTGGTTGTCTGGTTTTTGTTTCTATTTTTGTTCTGTTTCCTCTTCTTTCCTCTTCTTCTTTCCTTGTCCCCCGGTCCGGTTCAGTTCAGTTCATGTCATATATTGTAAACAGAAATAAATAAATGGGCATCAAGGGGAGCTTTACATTTATAAAACTTCCCTTGGCAAAACAAATCTGTTTGGCATCAAAGGTATTCAGACTACAATTCTTCTGACATAATGCTGAACAGGACAAGGGGAAAAAAAAGTAAAGAAGACAGTTCTGCCGAAAGCCAGGGATAGACCTGTTCTAAGTTCTATACTTTTTAAAAGGGGCGTGTTTATCAACTATGGAATTAGAAGATTTACAAAAATGGTCAAGTGCTAGATCTTCATCTGGGATTTTAACAGTGTCATATAACTATTCAACAGATCAGTTAAAAAAAAGCCTGCTCATGGAGATGTTTCAGGATCTGGATACCAAGCGTGGACCTAATGTTTTCATTTTTGCAATTCTGATACAGGCTATTGAGCAGTGATAACTAACACCAAGTTCAGATACTGCGGATTTTCTACCTTTGATATGTTAAGATTGAGCCAATCAGGGACAACCTTGAAGGATCTCTTTGGTTTTGTAGGATCAGTAATTACCTGAGAAAGGTTGATATTGGTACACACCTTTTTTAAATGATCAGAGGCAGAGTTCAACTTGTTTAAATTAAAATTGCCACACAGAGATTGGGTTTAGGCCACATGCACACAGAATGACATCAACAAATATAAGAAATATTAAACATTTACACATAGATTTTTGAATACATGTAGAGGAATGATACTTTGAAATGTGCTCATTGCGGAGTTATGATCAGTTGAGTAATGAAGGTTGAACTATTCTAGGAAAGAGGTTCTATTCCCAGCATCATGATGGACACTCCTGATATAGAAGGTTTCGCTAACGCATTGGAATTGTTTTACTATTTTCATATGCATGTGCAATGAAGAATTGCTTGCTGCTGATAAATGCAAAGAAGAACAGCTTACACATAGATGCTCACATATAGGCTGCTGAATGCAATGAAGACCTGCTTATCAAGTAAAGTTCAATGTCAATGTGTAATATTCAATTAGGATTTGCAAAACAGTGAAGTTAAACAATGAATGGGTCCATAGTCGGTATGAGAAGACTACAGGAATATTTACCTGGGTGTACGTTCAAACAGAGATGAGAAAATTGCGATAAATAATTGTTTGTTTGTTTGTTAGTATGTATAGGAATGTTATGTGTATAAACTGTGTTGAGTTATAGTTACTCAGTAGTGTCTCAGTGAAACAACCGATGGGGGAAGCCTTGCGGTGACAACAAAAGCAGTGTTTTACTGATCAGTCAAGTTGCTCCAGTGTACTCCATACAAACTGGTTGGCTACTGAAGGGATAGAAAATGGGGAATACTTGTTTTAAAGCAAACAAGGAATTAGATGGGAAAAATACATGTTTTAACGGGACCCAGACAATATTAAATACTCAGACAGATGGGAGAAGAAGTGTAGTTTTGTAGGAAATCACAAAATTATTACATAGAATTAGTGAAATCAATTGAAGAATGCCTTTCTGAAGAGCTGTTTACCACAGATGAGCAGCTTTGCGACCAAGCACATTGTAGATCGCTTTACTGCCAAAATGATCTAATTTAATGGATTGGTTTAGACATGCATAACAGCATTTTAAGAACAAAGAGAGAAACAAAAAGGGACAACGCTTCATGGTGGAAGGTGATGTATAAATAACTGTGTATATGATGAAGGGGGTGGCAACACCCATTCCGAAATCCCGCCATTCCGACATCCCGCTATTCCGACATCCCACCATTCCGACATACCACCATTCCGACAAACCACCATTCCGACATGCAAACGTCCCACCATTCCGACATCCCACCATTGCGACATCCCGCTATTCTGACGTTCAAATGTCCCACCATTCCGACAAGGCTTTCCGTATAAGGAAATGTGTGTTACTCAACAGGTGAGTCCCTTCTTTCTGTTCATGCAATTTATATGTTTAACACATGTTTATAGACAAGCGTTATTAAAAACACAAAGTCTCGGCAACTGGAGGAGGAGATGCAGTCCGCGGTGGTTTTCAATCACACACTCCAATGCCACTTGTTTCAACTTCCGAAAATTTAATCCAGGAAAAAAAGGCTTACAAACATGGACCAAAACGGCTCCATAACACGCACAAGAATCCAAAAGAAACGAAAGTTAACTAAAAGAAAGCAAATAAACAGTATGAAGTGGTCAAAATTGGTTTTACGCATGCCTATGTGCGTCTGGCACATGCGTCTTCGGGCTCTCCCACGTTGGTTTGTGGATGAAAGCTATATGTTCAGCTGTAATGTCATGTAAAAACAATCTCTACATGACATTTAGTCCCAGGTGTGACCAGTTAGGTCCTTAAGATATCAACAGGCTGTATAAAGCTACAACCGTTGCGGCTGTGTGTTTGTGCCAAATGCGCAAAACCCATCCGCGCTTCCCAAAATTGGAGTGAGTACTCATAAATCACGTGAATAACATGAATAAACGTTTTTACTGCATTTTGTTGTGTTTTATACGTTCTATGCTGTCATTTCTATCTTCTCCTATTGGCAAGGCAAGTTAGAGTGCTCGCAACTGTGTCCTGTGCAGTAGCCGTGATATCTGTAATTGCAATTATTACTTTTGCATATGATGACAGCGTGCAAAAGACGCATGGGCTCTGTGGAGAGCTCCGCTCCAGCTGGCTGCTGTGACAGCTCACTGACACTGTATTTCTGCTTAATCAGTTTCAGTCTCGCCAGAGTTACATTAATATCTGTATTTTTATATTTGAAATTCAGGGGATTTTGATAATAGATTATTAAAGTTTGTTTGCGAGGCTGTGGCCTCTGCATGTGCAAAGCTTGTGCGCCAAACTTTAGGGCGTATTTGCGCCGGCATATCATTAGTGCAAAATGTTTTGGGTAAAAAATAGGCTATTAAAAGGAACTGTCGGAATGGCGGTATGTTAAAAAAAACAAAAAACATACCGCCATTCCGACCATAGGAGGAAAAAAGTGTCGGAATGGTGGGACGTTTGATAAAAAATTAAGTGTCACCATTCCGACAATGACCCATGTCGGAATGACGAGATGTCGGAATGGCAGCATGTAACCATGATGAAGGAGAGACCATTTGAGCAGCACAGCCATTTCGTAGCACAGGGACAGCAATCCAAGTTACAGGATCTCCCACGTGGTATCACCTGTCACATTGTGTCAAGGCATCAAAAGAAGAAAAAATCACCAAACTCAAGGACAAAAAGACAAAGACTCCGGTGAACGAAGACAGAGGACTGACAAACCAGAAATACAAAAGGATTCTCGATATCAAGATCCAGAAGAAGAGGCTAACAATGCCACGAACACTTACGATGCTGGGAATGATGCCAGCAATGAACAGAGAAGAAGATTCAGTGTCATCAATCTGCATTACGTGCCTCTAATGAGGGGGTGAATATAGAATCCTCAACGATTACAACGTCTCTGGGAACTGTGACAACAACAAGGTTTAAACCATTTTGATATATATTGTAACCTATTGTCTAAGGAATAGTGCTGAAAATGAGGTAAATCTAATCCACCACTGTCCTTGGTCTTCTGTAGGGTTTTTAAACTAATACGTGGTGGTTTGTTTTTCCACAGAAATTTGGAGATGCATGAATCTAGTGACTTAAACCAAGTAGCAGATGGTTTTATGGGGATCATTGAGAACAAATAGTTAACTTTTGGTAGTATCATCATTTTAATGGATGTAACTCTCCCCATAAGTGATATAGGTAAGGACTTCCAACGAGAGATCGTCCTCTACTGTCTTTAATAATTGCACATAATTTAACTTTGTTAGCTCTGAGATCCTGGAGGAAATGTTTATGCCTGAATATCTAATATTTCCTGACTGTAAAGTGATCGCAGGTATATTATGGACCCTACAGTTAATGGGCAGAACTGTGGTCTTAGACCAGTTGATAGAGTAGTCAGAAAGTGCTGAGAATTTATTTATGAGTGTGATCGTGTGACTGAGAGACGTCTGTGAGTTCTGAAGGAAAAGTAATACATCATCAGCATAAAGACTTATTTTATGCTCAATATTTTGGGATTAATTACTCACAAACGGGTAAGAAAAGGTAGTATTGCCAGACCATACATGATCAAAACAGGGAGCGGAGGGTTTTGGCTACAAGAAGGTTTGAATGTCCGACCATAGTTTGTAAAAAGCGGGTAAGAAAAGGTTACCATACATCATCAAAAGCAGGAGTGGATGTGTTCGGCTACAAGAAGATTTGAATGTCCATCAATAATTGCTTTAAAACATGAAAGAAAATTTTCGAATATCAAACCGCACATGATCATAAGCGGGAGAGGAGTTGTTCAGCTGCAAGAAGGTGTGAATGTCCACCCATAATTACTGAAAAATGGGTAAGAAAAGGTGAAAATGCCCAACCATACATCATCAAAAGCAGGAGTGGATGTGTTCGGCTACAAGAAAGTTTGAATGTCCGACCATAGTTTGTAAAAAGCGGGTAAGAAAAGGTTCGAATGCCTGAACATAGACCATCAAAAGAGGGAGCGGAGGTGTTCCGCTGTAAGAAGGTGTAAATGTCCGACCATAGTTGGTAAAAAGCGGGTAAGAAAAGGTTAAAATACCCGACTGTACACAATCAATAGCGGGAGCGGAGTTGTTTGGCTACAAGAAGGTGTGAAAGTCCGACCACGGTTTGTAAAAAGCGGGTAAGAAAAGGTTCGAATGCCCGAATATATACCATCAAAAGTGGAAGTGGATGTGTTCGGCTGCAAGAAGGTGTGAACGTCCGACCAAAGTTTGTAAAAAGCAGTTAAGAAAAGGTTCGAATATCCAACCAAACATAATCAAAAGCGGGAGCAGAGCTGTTCGACTGCAAGTAGGTGTGAATGTCAGATCATAATTTGCAAAAAGCTGATGAGAAAGGGTGAGAATGTCCGGCTATACACCATCAAATGTGGGAGCGGAAGTGTTCGGCTGTGAGTAGGTGTGAATGTCCAACCATAATTGCTGAAAAATGTGTTAGAAGAGACTAGAATGCCGGACAAGACATCATCAAATGCGGGAGCGGAGTTGTTCGGCTGTGAGTAGGTGTGAATCTCCGAGCATAGTTTGTAAAAAGGGGGTAAGAATAGGTTCGAATGCCCGAACATACACTATCAAAACAGGGAGCTGAGGTGGCTCAGCTGCAAGGTGTGAATGTCTGACTATAGTTTGTAAATAAGGTGCGAATGCCCAACAATGTATAATCAAAAGAGGGAGCGGAGGTTTTCGGCTACAAGAAGGTTTGAATGTCCGACCATAGTTTGTAAAAAGCGGGTAAGAAAAGGTTACCATACATCATCAAAAGCAGGAGTGGATGTGTTCGGCTACAAGAAGATTTGAATGTCCATCAATAATTGCTTTAAAACATGAAAGAAAATTTTCGAATATCAAACCGCACATGATCATAAGCGGGAGAGGAGTTGTTCAGCTGCAAGAAGGTGTGAATGTCCACCCATAATTACTGAAAAATGGGTAAGAAAAGGTGAAAATGCCCAACCATACATCATCAAAAGCAGGAGTGGATGTGTTCGGCTACAAGAAAGTTTGAATGTCCGACCATAGTTTGTAAAAAGCCGGTAAGAAAAGGTTCGAATGCCCGAACATAGACCATCAAAAGAGGGAGCGGAGGTGTTCCGCTGTAAGAAGGTGTAAATGTCCGACCATAGTTGGTAAAAAGCGGGTAAGAAAAGGTTAAAATACCCGACTGTACACAATCAATAGCGGGAGCGGAGTTGTTTGGCTACAAGAAGGTGTGAAAGTCCGACCACGGTTTGTAAAAAGCGGGTAAGAAAAGGTTCGAATGCCCGAATATATACCATCAAAAGTGGAAGTGGATGTGTTCGGCTGCAAGAAGGTGTGAACGTCCGACCAAAGTTTGTAAAAAGCAGTTAAGAAAAGGTTCGAATATCCAACCAAACATAATCAAAAGCGGGAGCAGAGCTGTTCGACTGCAAGTAGGTGTGAATGTCAGATCATAATTTGCAAAAAGCTGATGAGAAAGGGTGAGAATGTCCGGCTATACACCATCAAATGTGGGAGCGGAAGTGTTCGGCTGTGAGTAGGTGTGAATGTCCAACCATAATTGCTGAAAAATGTGTTAGAAGAGACTAGAATGCCGGACAAGACATCATCAAATGCGGGAGCGGAGTTGTTCGGCTGTGAGTAGGTGTGAATCTCCGAGCATAGTTTGTAAAAAGGGGGTAAGAATAGGTTCGAATGCCCGAACATACACTATCAAAACAGGGAGCTGAGGTGGCTCAGCTGCAAGGTGTGAATGTCTGACTATAGTTTGTAAATAAGGTGCGAATGCCCAACAATGTATAATCAAAAGAGGGAGCGGAGGTTTTCGGCTACAAGAAGGTTTGAATGTCCAACCATAGTTTGTAAAAAGCGGGTAAGAAAAGGTTACCATACATCATCAAAAGCAGGAGTGGATGTGTTCGGCTACAAGAAGATTTGAATGTCCATCAATAATTGCTTTAAAACATGAAAGAAAATTTTCGAATATCAAACCGCACATGATCATAAGCGGGAGAGGAGTTGTTCAGCTGCAAGAAGGTGTGAAGGTCCACCCATAATTACTGAAAAATAGGTAAGAAAAGGTGAAAATGCCCAACCATACATCATCAAAAGCAGGAGTGGATGTGTTCGGCTACAAGAAAGTTTGAATGTCCGACCATAGTTTGTAAAAAGCGGGTAAGAAAAGGTTCGAATGCCCGAACATAGACCATCAAAAGAGGGAGCGGAGGTGTTCCGCTGTAAGAAGGTGTAAATGTCCGACCATAGTTGGTAAAAAGCGGGTAAGAAAAGGTTAAAATACCCGACTGTACACAATCAATAGCGGGAGCGGAGTTGTTTGGCTACAAGAAGGTGTGAAAGTCTGACCACGGTTTGTAAAAAGCGGGTAAGAAAAGGTTCGAATGCCCGAATATATACCATCAAAAGTGGAAGTGGATGTGTTCGGCTGCAAGAAGGTGTGAACGTCCGACCAAAGTTTGTAAAAAGCAGTTAAGAAAAGGTTCGAATATCCAACCAAACATAATCAAAAGCGGGAGCAGAGCTGTTCGACTGCAAGTAGGTGTGAATGTCAGATCATAATTTGCAAAAAGCTGATGAGAAAGGGTGAGAATGTCCGGCTATACACCATCAAATGTGGGAGCGGAAGTGTTCGGCTGTGAGTAGGTGTGAATGTCCAACCATAATTGCTGAAAAATGTGTTAGAAGAGACTAGAATGCCGGACAAGACATCATCATATGCGGGAGCGGAGTTGTTCGGCTGTGAGTAGGTGTGAATCTCCGAGCATAGTTTGTAAAAAGGGGGTAAGAATAGGTTCGAATGCCCGAACATACACTATCAAAACAGGGAGCTGAGGTGGCTCAGCTGCAAGGTGTGAATGTCTGACTATAGTTTGTAAATAAGGTGCGAATGCCCAACAATGTATAATCAAAAGAGGGAGCGGAGGTTTTCGGCTACAAGAAGGTTTGAATGTCCGACCATAGTTTGTAAAAAGCGGGTAAGAAAAGGCTCGAAAGCCCGACTATACACAATCAAAAGCGGGAGCGGGAGGTTTTCAGCTGCAAATCCTTCACTCAAACCAAGTGAAAACTGCTTTGTCCTTCATATTTATCAATTTCTAGATTGACTTCAACAAAGAACAACACTGGATTTTGCAGTAGAAGAAAGAGCAACACTGAAGGATCAGTAATCCGAGAATAAGCTTATTTTCATACGTTCTGCATGATTTGGGATTTTATGTATAAAATGAATTCCTTCACTCAAACCAAGTTAAAACTGCTTTGTCCTTCATATTTATCAATGTCTAGATCGACTTCAACAAAGAACAACATTGTATTTTGCAGTAGAAGAAAAAGCAACACTGAAGGATCAGGAATCCGAGAATAAGCTTCTTTTCATACGTTCTGCATGATTTGGGATTTTATGTATAAAATTAATTCCTTCACTCAAACCAAGTGAAAACTGCTTTGTCATATTTTTCAGCAAGTATGGTCGGACATTCACACCTACTCACAGCCGAACACCTCCGCTCCCGCATTTGATGGTGTATAGTCGGGCATTCTCACCATTTCTCATCAGGTTTTTACAAATTATGATCTGACATTCACACCTGCTTTTGATGTTGTATGGTTGGGCATTCGCACCTTTTTTTTACCCATTTTTCAGGAATTATGGGTGGACATTCACACCATCTTGCAGCTGAACACCTTCTCTCCCGCATATGATCATGTGCGGTTTGATATTCGAAAATTTTCTTTCATGTTTTTTAGCAATTATTGATGGACATTCAGACCTTCTTGCAGCTGAACACCTCTGCTCCCGCTTTTGATGGTGTATAGTCGGGCTTTCGAGCCTTTTCTTCCCCGGTTTTTACAAATTATGGTTGGACTTTCACACCTTTTAGTAGCCAAACACCTCCGCTCCTGCTATTGATTGTGTACAGTCGGGTATTTTAACCTTTTCTTACCCGCTTTTTACCAATTATGGTCGGACATTCACACCTTCTTGCAGCCGAAAACTTCCGTTCCCTCTTTTGATCATTCATTGTCCGGCATTCACACCTTTTCTTACCCGCTTTTTACAAACCATGGTCGGACTTTCACACCTTTTAGTAGCCAAATAACTCCGCTCCCGCTATCGATTGTGTACAGTCGGGTATTTTAACCTTTTCTTACCCGCTTTTTACCAATTATGGTCGGACATTCACACCTTCTTACAGCGGAACACCTCCGCTCCCTGTTTTGATCATTTATGGTCTGGCAATACTACCTTTTCTTACCCGTTTTTGAGTAATTATGGCTGGACATTCACAGCTTCTTGCAGCCGAACACCTCTTCTCCTGCTTTTGATGATGAATGGTCCGGCATTCTTATCTTTTCTAACACATTTTTCAGCAATTATTGTCGGTCATTCACACCTTTCTCATCAGCTTTTTGCAAATTATGATCTGACATTCACACCTACTTGAAGCCGAACACCTCGGCTTCCGCTTTTGATGGTGTATATTTTGGCATTCGAACCTTTTCTTACCCGCTTTTTACAAACCATGGTCGGACTTTCACACCTTCTTTTAGCCGAACAACTCCGCTCCCGCTATTGATTGTGTAGAGTCGGGTATTTTAACCTTTTCTTACCCGCTTTTTTACCAACTATGGTCGGACATTCACACCTTCTTACAGCGGAACACCTCCTCTCCCTCTTTTGATGGTGTATGTTCTGGCATTCGAACCTTTTCTTACCCACTTTTTACAAACTATGCTCGGACATTCACACCTTCTTGCAGCGAAACACCTCCGCTCCCTCTTTTGATTGTGTACATTCGGGCATTCGAACCTTTTCTTACCCGCCTTTTACAAACTATGGTCGGACATTCAAACCTTCTTGTGGCCGAACACATCCACTTCTGCTTTTGATGATGTATAGTTGGGCATTCACAACTTTTCTTACCCATTTTTCAGTAATTATTGGTGGACATTCAGACCTTCTTGCAGCTGAACACCTCTGCTCCCGCTTTTGATGGTGTATAGTCGGGCTTTCGAGGCTTTTCTTCAACGGTGTTTACAAATTATGGTTGGAAATTCAGACCTTGCAGCCGAACACCTCCGCTCCCTCTTTTGATCATACATTGTCGGGCATTCGCACCTTGTCTTACCCGCGTTTTACAAACCATGGTCGGACTTTCACACCTTCTTGTAGCCGAACAACTCCGCTCCCGCTATTGATTGTGTACAGTCGGGTATTTTAACCTTTTCTTACCCGCTTTTTACCAATTATGGTCGGACATTCACACCGTCTTACAGCAGAACACCTCCGCTCCCTCTTTTTATGGTGTATGTTCGGGCATTCGAACTTTTTCTTACCCACTTTTTACAAACTATGGTCGGATATTCAAACCTTCTTGTAGCAGAACACATCCACTTCTTCTTTTGATGATGTATGGTTGGGCATTCGCACCTTTTCTTACCCATTCTTCAGGAATTATGGGTGGACATTCACACCTTCTTGCAGCTGAACACCTCCGCTCCCACTTATGATCATGTGCGGTTTGATATTCGAAAATTTTCTTTCATGTTTTCTAGCAATTATTGATGGACATTCAGACCTTCTTGCAGCTGAAGCCCTCTGCTCCCGCTTTTGATGGTGTATAGTCGGGCTTTCGAGCCTTTTCTTCCCCGGTTTTTACAAATTATGGTTGGACTTTCACACCTTTTAGTAGCCAAACACCTCCGCTCCTGCTATTGATTGTGTACAGTCGGGTATTTTAACCTTTTCTTACCCGCTTTTTACCAATTATGGTCGGACATTCACACCTTCTTGCAGCCGAAAACTTCCGTTCCCTCTTTTGATCATCCCATTCACACCTTTCCGCTTCACCTGCGACTTCACACCTTTTCCATACCCCGCTCTTTGTACAAACTTACTTCATGGTAGGACTTTCACACCTTATTAGAGTAAGCCAATTACTCCGCTCCCGCTATCGATTGTGTACAGTCGGGTATTTTAACCTTTTCTTACCCGCTTTTTACCAATTATGGTTGGACATTCACACCTTCTTACAGCGGAACACCTCCGCTCCCTGTTTTGATCATTTATGGTCTGGCAATACTACCTTTTCTTACCCGTTTTTGAGTAATTATGGCTGGACATTCACAGCTTCTTGCAGCCGAACACCTCTTCTCCCGCTTTTGATGATGAATGGTCCGGCATTCTTATCTTTTCTAACACATTTTTCAGCAATTATTGTCGGTCATTCACACCTTTCTCATCAGCTTTTTGCAAATTATGATCTGACATTCACACCTACTTGAAGCCGAACACCTCGGCTTCCGCTTTTGATGGTGTATATTTTGGCATTCGAACCTTTTCTTACCCGCTTTTTACAAACCATGGTCGGACTTTCACACCTTCTTTTAGCCGAACAACTCCGCTCCCGCTATTGATTGTGTAGAGTCGGGTATTTTAACCTTTTCTTACCCGCTTTTTTACCAACTATGGTCGGACATTCACACCTTCTTACAGCGGAACACCTCCGCTCCCTCTTTTGATGGTGTATGTTCTGGCATTCGAACCTTTTCTTACCCACTTTTTACAAACTATGCTCGGACATTCACACCTTCTTGCAGCGAAACACCTCCGCTCCCTCTTTTGATTGTGTATGTTCGGGCATTCGAACCTTTTCTTACCCGCCTTTTACAAACTATGGTCGGACATTCAAACCTTCTTGTGGCCGAACACATCCACTTCTGCTTTTGATGATGTATAGTTGGGCATTCACAACTTTTCTTACCCATTTTTCAGTAATTATTGGTGGACATTCAGACCTTCTTGCAGCTGAACACCTCTGCTCCCGCTTTTGATGGTGTATAGTCGGGCTTTCGAGGCTTTTCTTCAACGGTGTTTACAAATTATGGTTGGAAATTCAGACCTTGCAGCCGAACACCTCCGCTCCCTCTTTTGATCATACATTGTCGGGCATTCGCACCTTGTCTTACCCGCGTTTTACAAACCATGGTCGGACTTTCACACCTTCTTGTAGCCGAACAACTCCGCTCCCGCTATTGATTGTGTACAGTCGGGTATTTTAACCTTTTCTTACCCGCTTTTTACCAATTATGGTCGGACATTCACACCGTCTTACAGCAGAACACATCCACTTCTTCTTTTGATGATGTATGGTTGGGCATTCGCACCTTTTCTTACCCATTTTTCAGGAATTATGGGTGGACATTCACACCTACTTGCAGTCGAACAGCTCTGCTCCCACTTTTGATTATGTTTGATTGGATATTCGAACCTTTTCTTAACTGCTTTTTACAAACTTTGGTCGGACGTTCACACCTTCTTGCAGCCGAACACCTCCGCTTCCGCTTTTGATGGTATATATTCGGGCATTCGAACCTTTTCTTACCCGCTTTTTACCAACTATGGTCGGACATTCGCACCATCTTACAGCGGAACACCTCCGCTCCCTCTTTTGATGGTGTATGTTCGGGCATTCGCACCTTTTCTTACCTGCTTTTTACAAACTTTGGTCGGACGTTCACACCTTCTTGCAGCCGAACACCTCCGCTTCTGCTTTTGATGGTATATATTCGGGCATTCGAACCTTTTCTTACCCGCTTTTTACCAACTATGGTCGGACATTCGCACCATCTTACAGCGGAACACCTCTTCTCCCGCTTTTGATGATGAATGGTCCGGCATTCTTAACTTTTCTAACACATTTTTCAGCAATTATATTCGGTCATTCACACCTTTCTCATCAGCTTTTTGCAAATTATGATCTGACATTCACACCTACTACTACCTCGGCTTCCGCTTTTGATGGTGTATATTTTGGCATTCGAACCTTTTCTTACCCGCTTTTTACAAACCATGGTCGGACTTTCACACCTTCTTTTAGCCGAACAACTCCGCTCCCGCTATTGATTGTGTAGAGTCGGGTATTTTAATCTTTTCTTACCCGCTTTTTACCAACTATGGTCGGACATTCACACCTTCAACAAGCCCTTCAATGTCCACAATTTTGGCGTCACGAACAGGATCCCTCGACTGGTGTCTCTGGACCGGACCGCAGTGCATGGCCAGCCTGGACTGAAGTAGCTGTTCCAGCCTCATACCTCCAAGGCCTTTTCTGAGAGAGAGGACTGGCAGGTCCTTTTCCTGAATACCAGCGCTGGGATCATTTTTTAAATATGATAGTCTGAGACGATAGGACTGCTTTTTAGTTTTTATTTGAATAAAAGAGGGTTTCCCGGTTGTGTCATTAGTGAGACAGAGATTTCATGGGTAAGTGAAACTTTTGAAGCAGTCCGAAGAAGTGTGAAGTACTCCGAAGAAGTGTGAGTACAGATTAAGGTCCTCATTGGAGACGTCCTTTGAGTGAAGGAATATATTTCCCCATTCCAAGTCTGAGAATGGGAAACAGTAGGTCTCAGACTTTTGACCCTACCGGGGGACCTAAGCATGATGAAATGAAAAAGAAATATGGTCCAGAGGTTTTCCACCTGAAGGTTCTTTTAGTATGTTAGAAATAAGAAAATTAGAAGAAAAGTTTTGCAAATATGAGAAAGAGATGAAGCAAAAAAAAGAAAATTAAGTTTAAATAAGAAGTAAGAAAGGTATAGAATGTTGGAAAAAATAAAGTGTATTAAGAGAAAGAAAGGAAAATGTTAATGCCATGACGGAATGATGATAATAATTTGGTATGTGGACGAAAAGATAATTCAGCTCTGATTAAGACTGAATCTTCTTTTAAACCACCACCATATTCCACTGATAACACTTTTTCTCCTTCTGCACCTCTTTACCCCACCCTGAGCGCTCTCGCTGTGCCGGATCCAGACCTGGACTCCTGCCCTCCACGACGCCTGCAACAACAACAGCCAGCCCTGCCACAAGCCTCTGGCTCTCGGGAAGAAGGGACTTCTTCCATCCTCCCTCGGGAAGAAATTCCATCATCCTCACAACATCAGTTACATAGGTCTGATGATGAGGAAAAGGAAGACGTTTGGTTCTCCAGCGTACCTGCCCAAGAACTTTTAACGCAAGTGACAAAAATCCTTTACCCACAATCTGGACTTCAGAGATCTAAACGTGAGAAAAAACAAAACCAGATTCAAACCATGCCTATGGTTAAAGTTGCAGTTCCCACTGGACCATTACTGGTTTATCTACCCTGGACTGAGACTGACATCATGGAAGCATAACAATGCTTACCAGATCCAGAGATTTCTGGACCCCATTTTGCTGACGAGTTGCGAGATTTCTGCGCACAATTCTGCCCGACCGGGGTTGAATTGCGTCGCATATTGGCAAAAAAGTTCAAACTGACCGAACTCTACAAAATAGAGGCCAGTATGCTACAACTGGATTTGCGACCTACCAACAGTGAACGAGGACATAATGATAACGCTCAATATGAAGCAGCCATCCAAAGACTGTGTCAAGCCATCACCACTCAATTTCCAACCAAAATCAATATGTCCCACATTTACACCTGCAAACAGAAACCCGGTGAAGGGACTGATGATTTTGTACACCGCATCCTTGAGGAAGTCAGCAAGCACAGCGGTCATCAGAGACCAACGGATTTGGGTAATGAATCAGGACCATGGGAGAGTATTGCATGCAATGCAATAATTAAAGGCCTCATGCCAGATGTCGCCACTGAAGTAAAGAACATTTACGTGGGATGGTGTGAGGGTCCTCGTTTGGCTGACGTTCGCCGATATGCTCGCCATGCTCAGAACCAAGTTGAGACGCGTAAGACAACCAAAAGGGACAAGTGTGAAAAGGAGCTGCATTTGGCAGCCATGACCATGTATTACGCAGTTGGTGTAAACAGAGGACGAGGCCGAAGTCGAAGACGTGGACGTGTGGGAGAGGAGGTCGAAATGGGCCACGCCAGAGCTATGATCCGAATATTTGTTTTTACTGTGGCTGTGTCCACAGCTGAAAAGTGATGAAATTGGGCAAAAGGCTGACTGAGGGTGGGAGGCAGGTTCTGGACGTCACGCGGCAGCGGAGCCTCCACTAATGGGTGATAGCACAAACACACTCACACATTTTTCCTGCTCTGTGTAGTGAAGAAACGCTTGCCGACTGTGATTCACGTAGTAAAGTTTTGCATGCTATTTCCGTCCTAGAGCAAAGATATTTCTCTCAGAATATAGGAACTTATGTTCATCAGTAGTGACGTCAGGGGAGTTTGATTGTCCTCCAAAGTTAAGTGGAAACCACGTTTACTGTATGTCTGCATCAGGCCAGGTTGTGAAGGAGAAAATGACAATGCCCATTGCGTGTTGTCACTCCCGATGAGCTCTCCTTCAAACACTCATTTTTGTTATCAGAGTTGTGTCCCATTAACCTGATGGGCTGTGATCTCATGTGTAAATTAGGCATTATTTTAACTTCTACACCAGAGGGTGTTAACGTTATGTTACAGCCTGACAAAGTTTTCACAGCAGTGCAGTTTGGAAACTTCCCAGCTCTCCTTTTTCACAACAACTAGTGGAAGAAGCAAAAGCGTTAGTTTCACCCCTTTCTGATTTCATGCAACCTGCTGATTTGCACTGCACATCACACATGTCTTTGCGGCCTGACAATGACTATGAGAAGAAGTGAAAAAATATGTGCGCCTACTTTATTGGCTGTGTCGCTCACTCCAGAGCAATTCGATTTTTTTAATGTTTGTGGTACTCGCCCTCACATTTCCTTGGCCAAACCTACACACTGGCATTGACAAGGTGTGGGAGAGTTTGTTGCTACATGTCAGAAAGAAACGGATTGGACCGTTTCACCTGCTGATCCAAATTTGATGTTTTCTGAACGATTGTCAGCATACAAAAAAACATTTTTGAGTACAATGCATTGTCAAAGAACTGTGGAATTAATTCCTACCACAGAATCACATTTTGAAGCATGTTTTTAATCTGAAAAAGATTTGTCTTCGATACCCATGTTGGCTGAAGTGCCCAATGATCTTTGGGCGAAGAGCAAATATGATGTGGGGTTTGTTTATTGTTGAAACTAGATTAGAAGTAGATAAATATGAAGGACAAAGCAGTTTGAACTTGGTTTGAGAGAAGGAATTCATTTTATTGCAAAATCTGAATTCATGCATAACTCGTCAAATAGATAGTGATGTGTCGTTCGTGAGCGATTCGTTCGATATGAACAAATTTTTTATATGACTTGGGAGTAACGAGTTGTCTCAGTGAGTGATTCGTTCATTTTCATGCAGTACCCTTCCTCACCACATGGCAGGCGGCAGCTTCATAAGCTCAGTCAGCAGGACAGGAAACAGTATTGATTCGTTCATGACTCAACTCCTCGACTGACGGGTCCTCGCACAGGAAACAGTATTGATTAGTTTACGACTCAACTCCTTGGGTCTTCGTTCATTTGTCACGTTTTAAATTCTACGTTTCATTTGACAGGCTGAAGAGCAGTAGGCACAACAGTTCGTTCACAAACCGGATCATTAATCTCATAGACTATTCTACCATCAACAACTTGGAAACCACAATCGACTCTCTAGATGCAGAAAAAGCATTTAATGGAGTGAACTGGAAATTTTTATTCGCAGCATAAAACAAATTCGGGTTTGGGTCACACTTCATCAACTGGATAAGGATATTATATAGCTCCCCAAATGCAAGTGTCAGGACAAATGATCAAACTTCTCCAAGCTTCAGACTGCAGAGAGGTACAAGACAGGGTTGCTCACTTTCTCCCTCACTTTTTGCTATTTTCATCAAACCTTTAGCAGCTGCTATCAGACAAGATAGAAATATTAAAGGCATCCAACCCCAAAATATTGAGCATAAAATAAGTCTTTATGCTGATGATGTATTATTTTTCCTTCAGAACTCAGAGACGTCTCTCACTCACACGATCACACTCATAAATAAATTCTCGGCACTTTCTGACTACTCTATCAAATGGTCTAAGACCACAGTTCTGCCCATTAACTGTAGGGTCCAGAATATACCTGCGATCACTTTACAGTCAGGAAATATTAGATATTTAGGCATAAACATTTCCTCCAGGCTCTCAGAGCTAACAAAGCTAAATTATGTGCAATTATTAAAGAGAGTAGAGGACGATCTCTCTCGTTGGAAGTCCTTACCTATATCACTTATGGGGAGAGTTACAACAGTTAAAATGATGATACTACCAAAAGTTAACTATTTGTTCTCAATGATCCCCATAAAACCATTTGCTACTTGGTTTAAGTCACTAGATTCATGCATCTCCAAATTTCTGTGGAAAAACAAACCACCACGTATTAGTTTAAAAACCCTACAGAAGACCAAGGACAGTGGTGGATTAGATTTACCTCATTTTCAGCACTATTCCTTAGCCAATAGGTTACAATATATATCAAAATGGTTTAAACCTTGTTGTTGTCACAGTTCCCAGAGACGTTGTAATCATTGAGGATTCTATATTCACCCCCTCATTAGAGGCACGTGTTGCAGATTGATGACACTGAATCTTCTTCTCTGTTCATTGCTGGCATCATTCCCAGCATCGTAAGTGTTCGTGGCATTGTTAGCCTCTTCTTCTGGATCTTGATATCGAGCATCCTTTTGTATTTCTGGTTTGTAAGTCCTCTCTCTTCGTTCACCGGAGTCTTTGTCTCTTTGTCCTTGAGTTTGGTGATTTTTTCTTCTTTTGATGCCTTGACACAGTGTGACAGGTGATACCACGTGGGAGATCCTTTAACTTGGACTGCTGTCCCTGTGCTGCGAAATGGCTGTGCTGCTCAAATGGTCTCTCCTTCATCATATACACAGTTATTTATACATCACCTTCCACCATGAAGCGTTGTCCCTTTTTGTTTCTCTCTTTGTTCTTAAAATGCTGTTATGCATGTCTAAACCAATTCATTAAACTAGATCATTTTGGCAGTAAAGCGATCTACAATGTGCTTGGTCGCAAAGCTGCTCATCTGTGGTAAACAGCTCTTCAGAAAGGCATTCTTCAATTGATTTCACTAATTTTATGTAATAATTTTGTGATTTCCTACAAAACTACACTTCTTCTCCCATCTGTCTGAGTATTTAATATTGTCTGGGTCCCGTTAAAACATGTATTTTTCCCATCTAATTCCTTGTTTGCTTTAAAACAAGTATTCCCCATTTTCTATCCCTTCAGTAGCCAACCAGTTTGTATGGAGTACACTGGAGCAACTTGACTGATCAGTAAAACACTGCTTTTGTTGTCACCGCAAGGCTTCCCCCGTCGGTTGTTTCACTGAGACACTACTGAGTAACTACAACTCAACACAGTTTATACACATAACATTCATATACATACTAACAAACAAACAAACAATAATTTATCGCAATTTTCTCATCTCTGTTTGAACGTACACCCTGTAGTCTTCTCATACCGACTATGGACCCATTCATTGTTTAACTTCACTGTTTTGCAAATCCTAATTGAATATTACACATTGACATTGAACTTTACTGGATAAGCAGGTCTTCATTGCATTCAGCAGCCACTGCACATGCATATGTAAATAGTAAAACAATTCCAATGTGTTAGCGAAACCTTCTATATCACAGTGGTTTCTAAGATCTATTTTAAGTTCTTTGCCATCAGTGAGATGACATAGTTTACAAAGTGTGTCAAATTATCACTGAAGATCTTTTCAGGAATTTCAAATCTAGAAATGAGTTATTTTACGCGTGATTTTGCTACTGAGAGTGCATCTGCTTGTGCACATGGAAATATTTCAGACCATTTGGTAAAAACCTCTGTTGTCACTGAGCAGAATCGTTTCCCTTAACATTAATTTAGTTCAATGAAATCTACACAATAATGAAATAATGAAATCCAAACAAATATGTTGAAAAAGATACACTGGCTTAGGGAATTATCTTCGTTTTGGTCTTAGATTGCCCTGTGGAATGTATTTTGCACATATTTGACCTGCTAGACAAAACTTTATTCATTTATTTATTCAAAAAAAAAAAAATTCAATAATTAGTAAAACCATATGCTGTAAAAACCTTGTTCATTATTGCTTCCATCCCTCCTGTTGAGACATGACATGGTGCGTGGCTCAATACTGCAGCATATTTAAACAAATTCTTTGGCAGTATGGTTTTCCTTCCGGTCATTCATACGAGTCTATTGTAGATGGCAATTGAATAACATCTAATAATGCTAAAATATTTGTAGTTTATACATTTAGCTATGGATGTCAACATACCTGTTTTTCCAATGCTGTGTTAACACATGTACAGTTGAGAAGGCATACTGACTGTCAGTGTAAACGTTAACAACCTTTTTGTTATTTAATTTACAAGCTTCAGTTAAAGCTACCAATTCGACTGCTTGAACAGAGTAATTTTTTGGTAGTGGTTGTTTTAAGAAAACTTCAGTTTCTGTTACTACTGCAAATCCTGTAGCATTTGTGCCATCAGGGTTTTTTGCTTGACCTGTTGAATAAATATAGTTATTTCTGCATTTTCATAACGTATATCAGTTAAGTCTGGCCTGGGTAAAACACTGATGGTTATTTCTGACATGCAATCATGAGGCTTTCCATCTGTGGGGTAGGTAGCAGTGTGGATGGATTAAGTGTAGCACATCTCTCGACAACAAGGTGTGGCTGTGAAAGAAGAACTGTTATGTAGGAGAGATGTCTGGTAAAGATATTTTGTTAAGTAACCATATCACAGCCACTGCATGAGGTACCTTAAGTGTTAATGGGTGAAATAACACCATTATTGTTGATGCTGGCACTGCCAATGGCTTCTGGCCATTGATTCAAAAGTACGATCTCGTCCCTTTTTCCCCCTTTCAGTGGACACTGGCCCCTAATTACCGCAATTCAGCAGGGGGTCTTTCATTAGGAGTACTGGACTCCCCCGTGCACGGTTTCAGCTCCGACCCTGGAAAGCGGAAAAAACGTTGAGATCTGGTTTGAGGACCCAATTGTTGAGAAAAGTCTCTCATTGAGACTCAGAGTTGCTGGAGTCAGTTAATGCAAATGTTTAATCTTGCAGCAAGTTCAAGAATGTGTGTGTGTATGGGTGTATGTGTGCAAACGTGTGTGAGTTTGTGGGTGTGAGAGTTTAAAGAACCTGTTATCCACAGGCAGGTCTTAACTAGTATGGCACAGGTCCAGCCTGTCTCATCTTTTTTGGAAGGTCCAGCGCTCGGCCGTAACCCTTCTGTCTGTTTGGACTCCCACATACATTCGGTTAATCATAGAAAAACGAGAACAAAACTTTTTAGCCCCTTAAATTCATAAAACAGACATGGTGCAGTTATTTCCATTCTAGAAAATAAGAGTAATCACCACCATTCCTATAAATTCTGGATATTCTAACAATCTGATCTTTTTTAAATGTTCGATGAAGCCCTTTGCTGTTCTGTTTAGAGACTCAGCTGATCATAAACCAAGTTTTGCTCTTGAACCAAGCTTCTAAACTCTTCACCTTTTTCATTTCTCAGTTAGTATTCACTTTAAAACTGATTAAAAGAAAAATTAAATGAATGCCTATCAACAAATGTGGGATCTAAACTCTAGTGCTTTCTCTAAAATAATTTCCTTTCTCAATTCAGAAATGTGTGTGTGTAAGTCACAACACCCGTGACACCAAAACGGCTTTCTTTTCTCTCTTTTCTCTACACTCTGCACTGTGAGCACACACACCAAATCAGAAAGGCTTTTTTCTCTCTTTTCTACATTATGGACTGTGGGGACACAAAACCGCTCTCTCTCTTTTTTTTTTTTGATTGTGTGCCAGGGCGTTATCTCACGTATTAGATTATGCTTAAGATACGAATGGGTTTATCAGTCACATCAGAATCCATACATACTGATCCTCCCGTAATAAAATGGTCGGATCTTATCAAACACACTTTGTTTCTTGTGACAAGTCAGCGAAACAGCGTATACACGTCAAGACACTGAATCAAGTTTGCCACAAGAACTCATAAGTTTGGCAGTATTGCTCTGCCGTCAGCAATCATACACCCATTTTATTTTCATGAGACATGTGCAGGCACCTGTTCATCTACTGTTCTATCACTATGAATTAGTTTATCTATTATCAATAAGGATACTTCTACAACTACTATCAAAGTATGTCCGGACTTCTTATGTTGTCAGTTGCTATATATGAATAAGTGGGTTGCTACTGAAAAGCATTAAGCATGTCACACAGCCCAAACATATAACATTTCAGGACACACCACACAGTTAACAACCACAGTGAAGCGTGTCAAAGCCCAAACATGTAACATTCAACTGGACACTTACACAACACATTCAAATCAAACAGTCAGACAACATACAAGAACATATACCCCAACAGGCATTGCTCCCTGCCTATTTTCCTACAACTCACTATGTGTGCGCACACCTTTATTCACAAACTCTTCAACTTATACTCTTTTACCGAAGCTGCTACAGCTCGATTGGCCAAATACCCTTAGATCCTATTTCGGTGAATTTGACATCTGCCTTGTATGTAACAGATTAGCGGTTTAGCAGTTTTAATTTAGTTTGAGTGAAGGAATTCATTTTATAGCAAAATCCGAAATCGTGAAGAACTCATGAAAGTAAGCTTATTCTCGGATTCCTGAAACTTTAGATTTGCTCTTTCTTTTACTGCAAAGTACAACGTTGAGCAGCGCTAATGAGTTGTTTCTATTTTTGGCAGGCTTTACCTTTGCGGATGAAGCCCTTTCTGTCTGTGCAAAAGAAATCTTGTTACTGTGCAGAGTGACTTCTCTGAGTAGAGTCGCCTTACTTGTTGCGACTGTGCCGATGTTCGAAGCTGGAGTGCAAAGTTGTTGCTTGAATGGTGCTCGCTGGAGCGTGTGGTAGTGTAAAGTTATACCATTTAAAAGGGCTGAAGAGTGCTCAGTGCAGCGGGTGGGCGGAGGTGCAAAGTGACACTATGGCCATAAAAAGAACACCGCTACAAGTGCGCATTGTGCCAGGAAGGGCCCTCGGACGTGAACCAGTGGACTGTTATTGCTTCTCGGCCTTTTGGCTAAGATCAAGTGTAGTATCTGTTCTTATCAGTTTAATGTCTGATATGTCCTCTATGCGAGGACTACATATTAAATGGATTTTTATCAATAGGAGTTGAAAAAGGAGCTTGCTCCGTTCACTCCAAGCATCGACCCGGTACTGCAGTGCCGCTGGGAACGGTGCGCTCTCCTCTGCTCTTGTGAAAAAGCAAACAGCGGTGCAGGATGGAAGTTTCAGGGAGCCTAAGATGAAACTTTCTTTTAATCTGCTGAGAAAAGAGAGTGAATGCGAAGCAGATTTTTAACACGGCTCTGGGAGCGAGCCGAGTGCGGGCTAACCGGGAGAATTGCTTGAAAGAAACGCGACACCGAATGAGCAGTCAGAACAAAGCCTCAATACGGTGTTCCCGTGTTGTTTGTGGCTGCCTTGTCTTTTGCACAGAGTAAAAGACAAGGCAGCCATCGAATAGGGCCCGATTGTTCCTACTTGGTCAGCCGAGGAGCAAGGGGGGGGGAGCAAGCGTCTCAACCAAGCAAAGCTCACCATGGGGAAGGTGGCTATGCCAACTAGCCTGATGCCCTGCTCCCGCAGTGATGGATAATCGTACACTGGTTTCTCTTCATAATGTACAAGTCTTTCGCCTTTTACTAAAGACTTCCGTGGAGAGCAGCACTAATGAATTGTTTCTATTTTTGGCAGGCTTTACCTTTGCGGGTGAAGCCCTTTCTGTCTGTGCAAAAGAAATCTTGTTACTGTGCAGAGTGACTTCTCTGAGTAGACTCGCCTTACTTGTTGCGACTGTGCCGATGTTGCTTGAATGGTGCTCGCTGGAGCGTGCGGTAGTGTAAAGTTATACCATTTAAAAGGGTTGAAGAGTGCTCAGTGCAGCGGGTGGGCGGAGGTGCAAAGTGACACTATGGCCATAAAACGAACACCGCTACAAGTGCGCATTGTGCCAGGAAGGGCCCTCGGACGTGAACCAGTGGACAGATATCGCTTCTCGGCCTTTTGGCTAAGATCAAGTGTAGTATCTGTTCTTATCAGTTTAATATGTGATATGTCTATGCAAGGACTACATATTAAATGGATTTTTATCAATAGGAGTTGAAAAAGGAGCTTGCTCCGTTCACTCCAAGCATCGACCTGGTACTGCAGTGCCGCTGGGAACGGTGCGCTCTCCTCTGCTCTTGTGAAAAAGCAAGCAGCGGTGCAGGATGGAAGTTTCTTTTAATCTGCTGAGAAAAGAGAGTGAATGCGAAGCAGACTTTAACACGGCTCTGGGAGCGAGCCGAGTGCGGGCTAACCAGGAGAATTGCTTGAAAGAAACGCGACACCGAATGAGCGGTCAGAACAAAGCCTCAATACGGTGTTCCTGTGGTGTTTTTATAAAATGCGGTGTAAAAAAAGGTGTGAATGCCCCATAGAAAACTAAAAGGTGGAGCGGAAGTGTTCGGCTGCAAGAAGGTGTGAATGTCCGACTATATTTGATGAAAAGCAGGTGAAGCAAGGTCTGAATGCCCAACCTTACATCATCAAAAGCGAGATCAGAGGTTTTTGGCTGCAAGAAGGCCATAGTTTGCCAAAAGCGGGTAAGGTGCGAATGATCGGCTAAATATCAACAAAAGTGGGGGCGGAGGTCTTCGGATGCAAGTGGGTGTGAATATCCCACCATACAAGTATGGTGGAGAGGAAGCTGTGAATGGCCGACCATAGTTTGCAAAATGCGGGTGAGAAAAGGCGCGAATGTCCAACCATACATGATCAAAACAGGGAGCGGAGGTGTTTGGCTGCGACAAGGTGTGAATGTCCACCCATAATTAATGAAAAGCGGGCAACAAGTAGGTTCGAATGCCCAACCATACATCATCAAAAGCAGGAGTGGATGTGTTCGGCTACAAGAAGGTTTGAATGTCCGAGCATAGTTTGTAAAAAGCGGGTAAGAAAAGGTTCGAATGCCCGAACATACACCATCAAAAGAGGGAGCGGAGGTGTTCCGCTGTAAGACGGTGTGAATGTCCGACCATAGTTGGTAAAAAGTGGGTATGAAAAGGTTCGAATGCCCAAATTCGGCTGCAAAAAAGTGTGTTCGGCTGCAAAAAGGTGTGAATGTTCGACTAAATTTTGTAAAAAGCGGGTAAGACAAGGTGCGAATGCCCGAACATACACCATCAAAAGAGGGAGCGGAGGTGTTCCGCTGTAAGATGCTGCGAATGTCCGACCATAGTTGGTAAAAAGCGGGTAAGAAAAGGTTAAAAAACCCGACTGTACACAATCAATAGCGGAAGCGGAGTTGTTCGGCTACAAGAAGGTGTGAAAGTCCACCAATAATTACTGAAAAATGGGTAAGAAAAGACGTGAATGCCCAACTATACATCATCAAAAGCAGAAGTGGATGTGTTCGGCCACAAGAAGGTTTGAATGTCCGACCATAGTTTGTAAAAGGCGGGTAAGAAAAGGTTCGAATGCCCGTACATACACAATCAAAAGAGGGAGCGGAGGTGTTTCGCTGCAAGAAGGTGTGAATGTCCGTGCATAGTTTGTAGAAAGTGGGTAAGAAAAGGTTCGAATGCCAGAACATACACCATCAAAAGAGGGAGCGGAGGTGTTCCGCTGTAAGAAGGTGTGAATGTCCGACCATAGTTGGTAAAAAGCGGGTAAGAAAAGGTTCGAATGCCAAAATATACACCATCAAAAGCGGAAGCCGAGGTGTTCGGCTGCAAGTAGGTGTGAATGTCAGATCATAATTTGCAAAAAGCTGATGAGAAAGGTGTGAATGACCGACAATAATTGCTGAAAAATGTGTTAGAAAAGGTAAGAATGCCGGACCATTCATCATCAAAAGCGGGAGAAGAGGTGTTCGGCTGCAAGAAGCTGTGAATGTCCAGCCATAATTACTCAAAAACGGGTAAGAAAAGGTAGTATTGCCAGACCATAAATGATCAAAAAAGGGAGCGGAGGTTTTCCGCTGTAAGAAGGTGTGAATATCCGACCATAATTGGTAAAAAGCGGGTAAGAAAAGGTGCGAATGCCCCACAATGTATGATCAAAAGAGGGAACGGAGGTTTTCGGCTGCAAGAAGGTCTAAATGTCCAACCATAATTTGTAAAAACCGGGGAAGAAAAAGGCTCGGAAGCCCAACTATACACCATCATAAGTGGGAGAGGAGGTGTTCAGCTGCAAGAAGGTGTGAATGTCCACCCATAATTCCTCAAAAATGGGTAAAAAAAAAGGTGCGAATGCCCAACCATACATCATCAAAAGCAGGACTGGATGTGTTAGGCTACAAGAAGGTTTGAATGTAAGAGCATAGTTTGTAAAAAGCGGGTAAGAAAAGGTTCGAATGCCCGAACATACACCATCAAAAGAGGGAGCGGAGGTGTTCCGCCATAAGAAGGTGTGAATGTCCGACCGTAGTTGGTTAAAATACCCGACTGTACACAATCAATAGCGGGAGCGAATGTGTTCGGCTACAAGGTGTGAATGGTCGACCATTTTTTGTTTCAAATTTTTCTTTCATGTTTTCTAGCAATTAAAAATGGACATTTAGACCTTCTTGCAGCTGAACACCTCCGCTCCCGCTTTTGATCATACATTGTCAGGCATTCGCACCTTCTCTTACCCGCTTTTTACAAAATTTAGTCGAACATTCACACCTTTTTGCAGCCGAACACACTTTTTTGCAGCCGAATTTGGGCATTCGAACCATTTCATACCCACTTTTTACCAACTATGGTCGGACATTCACACCGTCTTACAGCGGAACACCTCCGCTCCCTCTTTTGATGGTGTATGTTCGGGCATTCGAACCTTTTCTTACCCGCTTTTTACAAACTATGGTCGGACATTCAAACCTTCTTGTAGCCGAACACATCCACTCCTGCTTTTGATGATGTATGGTTGGGCATTCGAACCTACTTGTTGCCCGCTTTTCATTAATTATGGGTGGACATTCACACCTTGTCGCAGCTGAACACCTCCGCTCCCACTTATGATCATGTGCGGTTTGATATTCGAAAATTTTCTTTCATGTTTTCTAGCAATTATTGATGGACATTCAGACCTTCTTGCAGCTGAACCCCTCTGCTCCCGCTTCTGATGGTGTATAGTCGGGCTTTCGAGCCTTTTCTTCCCCGGTTTTTACAAATTATGGTTGGACATTCAGACCTTCTTTTAGCCGAAAACCTCCGCTCCCTCTTTTGATCATACATTGTCGGGCATTCGCACCTTTTCTTACCCGCTATTCACAAAACATGGTCGGACTTTCACACCTTCTTGTAGCCGAACACATTCGCTCCCGCTATTGATTGTGTACAGTCGGGTATTTTAACCTTTTCTTAACCGCTTTTTACCAATTATGGTCGGACATTCACACCTTCTTACAGCGGAACACCTCCGCTCCCTCTTTTGATCATTTATGGTCTGGCAATACTACCTTTTCTTACCCGTTTTTGAGTAATTATGGCTGGACATTCACAGCTTCTTGCAGCCGAACACTTCTTCTCCCGCTTTTGATGATGAATGGTCCAACATTCTTACCTTTTCTAACACATTTTTCAGCAATTATTGTCGGTCATTCACACCTTTCTCATCAGCTTTTTGCAAATTATGATCTGACATTCACACCTACTTGCAGCCGAACACCTCGGCTTCCGCTTTTGATGGTGTATATTTTGGCATTCGAACCTTTTCTTACCCGCTTTTTACAAACCATGGTCGGACTTTCACACCTTCTTTTAGCCGAACAATTCCGCTCCCGCTATTGATTGTGTAGAGTCGGGTATTTTAACCTTTTCTTACCCGCCTTTTACAAACTATGGTCGGACATTCAAACCTTCTTGTGGCCGAACACATCCACTTCTGCTTTTGATGATGTATAGTTGGGCATTCACACCTTTTCTTACCCATTTTTCAGTAATTATTGGTGGACATTCAGACCTTCTTGCAGCTGAACACATCCGCTCCCGCTTTTGATGGTGTATAGTCGGGCTTTCGAGGCTTTTCTTCAACAGTGTTTACAAATTATGGTTGGAAATTCAGACCTTGCAGCCGAACACCTCCGCTCCCTCTTTTGATCATACATTGTCGGGCATTCGCACCTTGTCTTACCCGCATTTTACAAACCATGGTCGGACTTTCACACCTTCTTGTAGCCGACCAACTCCGCTCTAGCTATTGATTGTGTACAGTCGGGTTTTTTAACCTTTTCTTCCCCAATTTTCACCAACTATGGTCGGACATTCGCAGCATCTTACAGCGGAACACCTCCGCTCCCTCTTTTGATGGTGTATGTTCGGGCATTCGAACTTTTTCTTACCCACTTTTTACAAACTATGGTCGGACATTCAAACCTTCTTGTAGCAGAACACATCCACTTCTTCTTTTGATGATGTATGTTTGGGCATTCGCACCTTTTCTTACCCATTTTTCAGTAATTATGGGTGGACATTCACACCTACTTGCAGTCGAACAGCTCTGCTCCCTGTTTTGATCATGTATGGTTGGACATTCGCACCTTTTCTCACCCGCTTTTTGCAAACTTTGGTCGGACGTTCACACCTTCTTGCAGCTGAACACCTCCGCTTCCGCTTTTGATGGTGTATGTTCGGGCATTCGCACCTTTTCTTACCCGCTTTTTACAAACTATGGTCGGACATTCAAACCTTCTTGTAGCCGAAAACCTCCACTCCCTCTTTTGATCATACTTTGTCGGGCATTCGCACCTTTTCTTAACCGCTTTTTACAAACTATGCTTGGACATTCAAACCTTCTTGTAGCCAAACACATCCACTCCTGCTTTTGTTGATGTATGGTTGGGCATTCGAACCTACTTGTTGCCCGCTTTTCATTAATTATGGGTGGACATTCACACCTTGTCGCAGCCAAACACCTCCGCTCCCTGTTTTGATCATGTATGGTTGGACATTCGCACCTTTTCTCACCCGCTTTTTGCAAACTATGGTCGGCCATTCACAGCTTCCTCTCCACCATACTTGTATGGTGGGATATTCACACCCAGTTGCATCCGAAGATCTCCGCCCCCACTTTTGTTGATATTTAGTCGGTCATTCACACCTTACCCGTTTTCTTGCCGCCAATCACCTCTGATCTCGCTTTTGATGATGTAAGGTTGGGCATTCAGACCTTGCTTTTCCTGCTTTTCACCAACTATAGATGGACATTCACACCTTCTTGCAGCCGAACACTTCCGCTCCACCTTTTAGGTTTCTATCAAATCTTTTTTTTCACCGCATTTTATAGATTATGGTTGGAAATTCTCAACCACTCATCCGAAGACCTCTCCTCCCGCTTTTGTTAATATATTTGAACTTTAGTCAGACATTCACACCTACTTGCAGCCGAACACCACCTCTCTAGCTTTTGATGAGGTATGGTCCGGCATTCTTACCGTTTCTAACACATTTTTCAGCAATTATGGTAGGACATTCACACCTTCTTGCAGCTGAACACCTCCTCTCCCACTTATGATCATGTGCGGATTGATTTTCGAAAATTTTCTTTCATGTTTTCTAGCAATTAATAATGGACATTTAGACCGTCTTGCAGCTGAACACCTCTGCTCCCGCTTTTGATCATACATTGTCAGGCATTCGCACCTTGTCTTACCCACTTTTTACAAACTTTAGTCGAACATTCACACCTTTTTGCAGCCGAACACAGTTTTTTGCAGCCGAATTTGGGCATTCGAACCTTTTCATACCCACTTTTTACCAACTATGGTCGGACATTCACACCGTCTTACAGCGGAACACTTCCGCTCCACCTTTTAGTTTTCTATGGGGCATTCACACCTTTTTTTACACCGCATTTTATAAAAACACCACAGGAACACCGTATTGAGGCTTTGTTCTGACCGCTCATTCGGTGTCGCGTATCTTTCAAGCAATTCTCCTGGTTAGCCCGCACTCGGCTCGCTCCCAGAGCCGTGTTAAAGTCTGCTTCGCATTCACTTTCTTTTCTCAGCAGATTAAAAGAAACTTCCTTCCTGCACCGCTGTTTGCTTTTTCACAAGAGCAGAGGAGACCGCACCGTTCCCAGCGGCACTGCAGTACCGGGTCGATGCTTGGAGTGAACGGAGCAAGCTCCTTTTTCAACTCCTATTGATAAAAATCCATTTAATATGTAGTCCTTGCATAGACATATCACATATTAAACTGATAAGTACAGATACTACACTTGATCTTAGCCAAAAGGCCGAGAAGCGATATCTGTCCACTGGTTCACGTCCGAGGGCCCTTCCTGGCACAATGCGCACTTGTAGCGGTGTTCTTTTTATGGCCATAGTGTCACTTTGCACCTCCGCCCACCCGCTGCACTGAGCACTCTTCAGCCCTTTTAAATGGTATAACTTTACACTACCACACGCTCCAGCGAGCACCATTAAAGCAACAACTTTGCACTCCAGCTTCGAACATCGGCACAGTCGCAACAAGTAAGGCGACTCTACTCAGAGAAGTCACTCTGCACAGTAACAAGATTTCTTTTGCACAGACAGAAAGGGCTTCATCCGCAAAGGTAAAGCCTACCAAAAATAGAAACAACTCATTAGTGCTGCTCAACGTTGTACTTTGCAGTAAAAGAAAGAGCAAATCTAAAGTTTCAGGAATCCGAGAATAAGCTTACTTTCATGAGTTCTTCACGATTTCGGATTTTGCTATAAAATGAATTCCTTCACTCAAACTAAATTAAAACTGCTAAACTGCTAATCTGTTACATACAAGGCAGATGTCAAATTCACCGAAATAGGATCTAAGGGTATTTGGCCAATCGAGCTGTAGCAGCTTCGGTAAAAGAGTATAAGTTGAAGAGTTTGTGAATAAAGGTGTGCGCACACATAGTGAGTTGTAGGAAAATAGGCAGGGAGCAATGCCGGCTGGGGTATATGTTCTTGTATGTTGTCTGACTGTTTGATTTGAATGTGTTGTGTAAGTGTCCTGTTGAATGTTACATGTTTGGGCTTTGACACGCTTCACTGTGGTTGTTAACTGTGTGGTGTGTCCTGAAATGTTATATGTTTGGGCTGTGTGACATGCTTAATGCTTTTCAGTAGCAACCCACTTATTCATATATAGCAACTGACAACATAAGAAGTCCGGACATACTTTGATAGTAGTTGTAGAAGTATCCTTATTGATAATAGATAAACTAATTCATAGTGATAGAACAGTAGATGAACAGGTGCCTGCACATGTCTCATGAAAATAAAATGGGTGTATGATTGCTGACGGCAGAGCAATACTGCCAAACTTATGAGTTCTTGTGGCAAACTTGATTCAGTGTCTTGACGTGTATACGCTGTTTCGCTGACTTGTCACAAGAAACAAAGTGTGTTTGATAAGATCCGACCATTTTATTACGGGAGGATCAGTATGTATGGATTCTGATGTGACTGATAAACCCATTCGTATCTTAAGCATAATCTAATACGCGAGACAACGCCCTGGCACACAATCAAAAAAAAAAAGAGAGAGAGCGGTTTTGTGTCCCCACAGTCCATAATGTAGAAAAGAGAGAAAAAAGCCTTTCTGATTTGGTGTGTGTGCTCACAGTGTAGAGAAAAGAGAGAAAAGAAAGCCGTTTTGGTGTCACGGGTGTTGTGACTTACACACACACATTTCTGAATTGAGAAAGGAAATTATTTTAGAGAAAGCACTAGAGTTTAGATCCCACATTTGTTGATAGGCATTCATTTAATTTTTCTTTTAATCAGTTTTAAAGTGAATACTAACTGAGAAATGAAAAAGGTGAAGAGTTTAGAAGCTTGGTTCAAGAGCAAAACTTGGTTTATGATCAGCTGAGTCTCTAAACAGAACAGCAAAGGGCTTCATCGAACATTTAAAAAAGATTCAGATTGTTAGAATATCCAGAATTTATAGGAATGGTGGTGATTACTCTTATTTTCTAGAATGGAAATAACTGCACCATGTCTGTTTTATGAATTTAAGGGGCTAAAAAGTTTTGTTCTCGTTTTTCTATGATTAACCGAATGTATGTGAGAGTCCAAACAGACAGAAGGGTTACGGCCGAGCGCTGGACCTTCCAAAAAAGATGAGACAGGCTGGACCTGTGCCATACTAGTTAAGACCTGCCTGTGGATAACAGGTTCTTTAAACTCTCACACACACAAACTCACACACGTTTGCACACATACACCCATACACACACACATTCTTGAACTTGCTGCAAGATTAAACATTTGCATTAACTGACTCCAGCAACTCTGAGTCTCATTGAGAGACTTTTCTCAACAATTGGGTCCTCAAACCAGATCTCAACGTTTTTTCCGCTTTCCAGGGTCGGAGCTGAAACCGTGCACGGGGGAGTCCAGTACTCCTAATGAAAGACCCCCTGCTGAATTGCGGTAATTAGGGGCCAGTGTCCACTGAAAGGGGGAAAAAGGGACGAGATCGTACTTTTGAATCAATGGCCAGAAGCCATTGGCAGTGCAGGCATCAACAATAATGGTGTTATTTCACCCATTAACACTTAAGGTACCTCATGCAGTGGCTGTGATATGGTTACTTAACAAAATATCTTTACCAGACATCTCTCCTACATAACAGTTCTTCTTTCACAGCCACACCTTGTTGTCGATAGATGTGCTACACTTAATCCATACACACTACTACCTACCCCACAGATGGAAAGCCTCATGATTGCATGTCAGAAATAACCATCAGTGTTTTACCCAGGCCAGACTTAACTGATATACGTTATGAAAATGCAGAAATAACTATATTTATTCAACAGGTCAAGCAAAAAACCCTGATGGCACAAATGCTACAGGATTTGCAGTAGTAACAGAAACTGAAGTTTTCTTAAAACAACCACTACCAAAAAATTACTCTGTTCAAGCAGTCAAATTGGTAGCTTTAACTGAAGCTTGTAAATTAAATAACAAAAAGGTTATTAGAATAAATAAATGAATAAAGTTTTGTCTAGCAGGTCAAATATGTGCAAAATACATTCCACAGGGCAATCTAAGACCAAAACGAAGATAATTCCCTAAGCCAGTGTATCTTTTTCAACATATTTGTTTGGATTTCATTATTTCATTATTGTGTAGATTTCATTGAACTAAATTAATGTTAAGGGAAACGATTCTGCTCAGTGACAACAGAGGTTTTTACCAAATGGTCTGAAATATTTCCATGTGCACAAGCAGATGCACTCTCAGTAGCAAAATCACGCGTAAAATAACTCATTTCTAGATTTGAAATTCCTGAAAAGATCTTCAGTGATAATTTGACACACTTTGTAAACTATGTCATCTCACTGATGGCAAAGAACTTAAAATAGATCTTAGAAACCACTGTGATATAGAAGGTTTCGCTAACACATTGGAATTGTTTTACTATTTACATATGCATGTGCAGTGAAGAATTGCTTGCTGCTGATAAATGCAAAGAAGAACAGCTTACACATAGATGCTCACATATAGGCTGCTGAATGCAATGAAGACCTGCTTATCCAGTAAAGTTCAATGTCAATGTGTAATATTCAATTAGGATTTGCAAAACAGTGAAGTTAAACAATGAATGGGTCCATAGTCGGTATGAGAAGACTACAGGAATATTTACCTGGGTGTACGTTCAAACAGAGATGAGAAAATTGCGATAAATTATTGTTTGTTTGTTTGTTAGTATGTATATGAATGTTATGTGTATAAACTGTGTTGAGTTGTAGTTACTCAGTAGTGTCTCAGTGAAACAACCGACGGGGGAAGCCTTGCAGTGACAACAAAAGCAGTGTTTTACTGATCAGTCAAGTTGCTCCAGTGTACTCCATACAAACTGGTTGGCTACTGAAGGGATAGAAAATGGGGAATACTTGTTTTAAAGCAAACAAGGAATTAGATGGGAAAAATACATGTTTTAACGGGACGCAGACAATATTATATAGATGTCGCCACTGAAGTAAAGAACATTTACGTGGGATGGTGTGAGGGTCCTCGTTTGGCTGACGTTCGCCGATATGCTCGCCATGCTCAGAACCAAGTTGAGACGCGTAAGACAACCAAAAGGGACAAGTGTGAAAAGGAGCTGCATTTGGCAACCATGACCATGTATTACGCAGTTGGTGTAAACAGAGGACGAGGCCGAAGTCGAAGACGTGGACGTGTGGGAGAGGAGGTCGAAATGGGCCACGCCAGAGCTATGATCCGAATATTTGTTTTTACTGTGGCCAGACTGGACACTGGAAGAAGGACTGTCCACAGCTAAAAAGTGATGAAATGCCGAAATATTGTCTAAGATAGATGACACAATGTCTCTACCGTCCTCAAAATGGGAGGCAGATTTATCCATCAGTTCTAGTCATAGCTTCTGGCCACAAATATGTTTGAACACCTTCAGAATGACTCAAAATCCTAATTTACAGCTCATACAATACAAAATTCTTCATAGAACACACTATACAGCTTAAAGGATGTTCAGGACTGGTCTAACACACTCAAACATCTGCTCACATTGCACAGATAACACATCTGATGATTATGCACACGCTTTGTGGTTTTGTGCGCCTGTCCAGAAGTTCTGGCTTGAAGTCTGTGCGGACCTATCAACATGGCTAAAGTGTAGCATTCCTGCATGCCCCACACTGTGCATACTGGGTGACTTAGACAACATCAACGTGGAATTTAGCTTAGCACACATGATCCTCACAGTGTTATGTATAGCAAAGAAAACTATTCTCATGAACTGGAAAGCGAAGAACAATCTGTGTATTAACCAGTTTAAAAATCGCTCTGGGCGGTTGAGTGTGTGCTGGGGGGGGCTGTGTGGCTTCGGGCGTCTGGTGGTCTCTCGGATCGTGGGGACCGGTTTGGTCATTGGTAGGGGGCACTGTGTGTCAGGCTTGGAGGGCAGTTTTGGGGGCTTGCGGGTTGGGCTGTCTTGCGGTGTGGGGCCTTAGGGGCCTTGGGGTGGTGGCTGCTGGCTCTGTACCGGGTGACCGGGCCGCTCTGGCGTGGGTGGTGGAGCTGGGCCTTGACCTGGTGGCTTGCCGCTGCCTTGTGCCCGGGGCGGGGCCCTGCCTGTGCCTGGGGTGTCTGGGTTGCCCTGGACATGCCACAGTATGCGTGGGTTGGTGCAGGTCCTGGTGCCGGGCTTGTTGCTCTGGGAACTCCAAGGTGTCCGCAGGTGGTTGTTTTTTTTAGGGTGTTGGGGCGTGCGGTGAGGGGGAGGGGGTCTGTGTGGGGGTGTGCTTTTCCCCTGTTGGGAGGGGCCTGGGGGGGCCTGGGTGATGGTGGGTCTCAGGCCCGGGCTGCTGCGACTGGTGTGACCGGGTGATTTGTTTGTTTGTTTGTTTGATTTTTGTTGTTGTTTGTTTGTTTTTGTAGAGGTCCTCCGGGGTGGGGTTGGGTTGAGTGGTGTGGGGCGGGATTGGTTCCTTCTGGGGGTACAGTAGCTCCCGGAATATGGTGACTGCAGGCCCCGAGCCTGATGGACATCAGGCCCTCCTGCCCTGTGTTGGGTCCCAGGTAGCGGGGATGCCTATTGCAGCCAGTCTCTGTAAACATAAACAATAAACATTTAAAAAACTTCCCTTGGCAAAGCAAATCTGTTTGGCATAAAGGTATTCAGACTACAATTCTGCTGCCAACAACACTAAACCTTTAGGAATCCGAGAATAAGCTTATTTTCACGAGTTCTACACAATTTCGGATTTTGATATAAAATGAATTCCTTCACTCAAACCAAGTTAAAACTGCTTTGTCCTTCATATTTATCCATGTCTAAATAGCTTTAAACAAAAAAGAACGTTGTACTTTGCAGGATAGGAAAGAACAACACTAAACCTTTTCAGGAATCCGAGAATAAGCGTCGTTTGACGAGTTCTACACAATATCGGATTTTGATATAAAATGAATTCCTTCACTCAAACCAAGTTAAAACTGCTTTGTACTTCATATTTATCCATGTCTAAATAGCTTTAAACAAAAACAAACGTAGTACTTTTCAGGATAGGAAACAACAACACTAAATTTTTTCAGGAATTCAAGAATAAGCTTCTTTTCACGAGTTCTACACAATTCCGGATTTTGATATAAAATTAATTCCTTCACTCAAACCAAGTTAAAACTGCTTTGTCCTTCATATTTATCCATGTCTAAATAGCTTTAAACAAAAAAGAACGTTGTACTTTGCAGGATAGGAAAGAACAACACTAAACCTTTAGGAATCCGAGAATAAGCTTATTTTCACGAGTTCTACACAATTTCAGATTTTGTTATAAAATGAATTCCTTCACTCAAACCAAGTTAAAACTGCTTTGTCCTTCATATTTTTGCATGTCTAAATAGGTTTCAGGCATAAAATTCTTCATATTACCCTGTATGTGAAAGAAGCATACTTGTGATGGAGCAATACACTCCTTTTGGGTAACCTAAACTGATGGTTGGGGAGGAAAGTTAGAAGAACAATCAACTATCAACCAAAGACAGATGACGTGATGAGCGGGCAATATAACTGTGTGTTTTTACTTCAGTGGTCAGAGCAACTCTGTATTCTGTACTGTGTTGTTCCCTCTTTCAAGATATTATTATTAAAGCCTCTTATCTCCTCAGAAGAAAATAACTGACTCTGTGCGTTACTAAATTTCCACCACAATTTTGGCGTCACGAACAGGATCCCTCGACTGGTGTCTCTGGACCGGATCGCAGTGCATGGCCAGCCTGGACTGAAGTAGCTGTTCCAGCCTCATACCTCCAAGGCCTTTTCTGAGAGAGAGGACTGGCAGGTCCTTTTCCTGAATACCAGCGCTGGGATCATTTTTGAAATATGATAGTCTGAGACGATACTGCAATACTGTTTTGTACACTCATAAGCATATGTAAGTGCCGATGAATCAAACTGCACTGCTGTGAAAACTTTGTCAGGCTGTAACATAACCTTAACACCCTCTGGTGTAGAAGTTAAAATAATGCCTAATTTACACATCAGATCACAGCCCATCAGGTTAATGGGACACAACTCTGATAACAAAAATGAGTGTTTGAAGGAGAGCTCATCGGGAGTGACAACACGCAATGGGCATTGTCATTTTCTCCTTCACAACCTGGCCTGATGCAGACATACAGTAAACGTGGTTTCCACTTAACTTTGGAGGACAATCAAACTCCCCTGACGTCACTACTGATGAACATAAGTTCCTATATTCTGAGAGAAATATCTTTGCTCTAGGACGGAAATAGCATGCAAAACTTTACTACGTGAATCACAGTCGGCAAGCGTTGCTTCACTACACAGAGCAGGAAAAATGTGTGAGTGTGTTTGTGCTATCACCCATTAGTGGAGGCTCCGCTGCCGCGTGACGTCCAGAACCTGCCTCCCACCCTCAGTCAGCCTTTTGCCCAATTTCATCACTTTTTAGCTGTGGACAGTCCTTCTTCCAGTGTCCAGTCTGGCCACAGTAAAAACAAATTTTCGGATCATAGCTCTGGCGTGGCCCATTTCGACCTCCTCTCCCACACGTCCACGTCTTCGACTTCGGCCTCGTCCTCTGTTTACACCAACTGCGTAATACATGGTCATGGTTGCCAAATGCAGCTCCTTTTCACACTTGTCCCTTTTGGTTGTCTTACGCGTCTCAACTTGGTTCTGAGCATGGCGAGCATATCGGCGAACGTCAGCCAAACGAGGACCCTCACACCATCCCACGTAAATGTTCTTTACTTCAGTGGCGACATCTATATAATATTGTCTGGGTCCCGTTAAAACATGTATTTTTCCCATCTAATTCCTTGTTTGCTTTAAAACAAGTATTCCCCATTTTCTATCCCTTCAGTAGCCAACCAGTTTGTATGGAGTACACTGGAGCAACTTGACTGATCAGTAAAACACTGCTTTTGTTGTCACCGCAAGGCTTCCCCCGTCGGTTGTTTCACTGAGACACTACTGAGTAACTACAACTCAACACAGTTTATACACATAACATTCATATACATACTAACAAACAAACAAACAATAATTTATCGCAATTTTCTCATCTCTGTTTGAACGTACACCCAGGTAAATATTCCTGTAGTCTTCTCATACCGACTATGGACCCATTCATTGTTTAACTTCACTGTTTTGCAAATCCTAATTGAATATTACACATTGACATTGAACTTTACTGGATAAGCAGGTCTTCATTGCATTCAGCAGCCACTGCACATGCATATGTAAATAGTAAAACAATTCCAATGTGTTAGCGAAACCTTCTATATCACAGTGGTTTCTAAGATCTATTTTAAGTTCTTTGCCATCAGTGAGATGACATAGTTTACAAAGTGTGTCAAATTATCACTGAAGATCTTTTCAGGAATTTCAAATCTAGAAATGAGTTATTTTACGCGTGATTTTGCTACTGAGAGTGCATCTGCTTGTGCACATGGAAATATTTCAGACCATTTGGTAAAAACCTCTGTTGTCACTGAGCAGAATCGTTTCCCTTAACATTAATTTAGTTCAATGAAATCTACACAATAATGAAATAATGAAATCCAAACAAATATGTTGAAAAAGATACACTGGCTTAGGGAATTATCTTCGTTTTGGTCTTAGATTGCCCTGTGGAATGTATTTTGCACATATTTGACCTGCTAGACAAAACTTTATTCATTTATTTATTCAAAAAAAAAAAATTCAATAATTAGTAAAACCATATGCTGTAAAAACCTTGTTCATTATTGCTTCCATCCCTCCTGTTGAGACATGACATGGTGCGTGGCTCAATACTGCAGCATATTTAAACAAATTCTTTGGCAGTATGGTTTTCCTTCCGGTCATTCATACGAGTCTATTGTAGATGGCAATTGAATAACATCTAATAATGCTAAAATATTTGTAGTTTATACATTTAGCTGTGGATGTCAACATACCTGTTTTTCCAATGCTGTGTTAACACATGTACAGTTGAGAAGGCATACTGACTGTCAGTGTAAACGTTAACAACCTTTTTGTTATTTAATTTACAAGCTTCAGTTAAAGCTACCAATTCGACTGCTTGAACAGAGTAATTTTTTGGTAGTGGTTGTTTTAAGAAAACTTCAGTTTCTGTTACTACTGCAAATCCTGTAGCATTTGTGCCATCAGGGTTTTTTTGCTTGACCTGTTGAATAAATATAGTTATTTCTGCATTTTCATAACGTATATCAGTTAAGTCTGGCCTGGGTAAAACACTGATGGTTATTTCTGACATGCAATCATGAGGCTTTCCATCTGTGGGGTAGGTAGCAGTGTGGATGGATTAAGTGTAGCACATCTCTCGACAACAATGTGTGGCTGTGAAAGAAGAACTGTTATGTAGGAGAGATGTCTGGTAAAGATATTTTGTTAAGTAACCATATCACAGCCACTGCATGAGGTACCTTAAGTGTTAATGGGTGAAATAACACCATTATTGTTGATGCCGGCACTGCCAATGGCTTCTGGCCATTGATTCAAAAGTACGATCTCGTCCCTTTTTCCCCCTTTCAGTGGACACTGGCCCCTAATTACCGCAATTCAGCAGGGGGTCTTTCATTAGGAGTACTGGACTCCCCCGTGCACGGTTTCAGCTCCGACCCTGGAAAGCGGAAAAAACGTTGAGATCTGGTTTGAGGACCCAGTTGTTGATAAAAGTCTCTCAATGAGACTCAGAGTTGCTGGAGTCAGTTAATGCAAATGTTTAATCTTGCAGCAAGTTCAAGAATGTGTGTGTGTATGGGTGTATGTGTGCAAACGTGTGTGAGTTTGTGTGTGTGAGAGTTTAAAGAACCTGTTATCCACAGGCAGGTCTTAACTAGTATGGCACAGGTCCAGCCTGTCTCATCTTTTTTGGAAGGTCCAGCGCTCGGCCGTAACCCTTCTGTCTGTTTGGACTCTCACATACATTCGGTTAATCATAGAAAAACGAGAACAAAACTTTTTAGCCCCTTAAATTCATAAAACAGACATGGTGCAGTTATTTCCATTCTAGAAAATAAGAGTAATCACCACCATTCCTATAAATTCTGGATATTCTAACAATCTGAATCTTTTTTAAATGTTCGATGAAGCCCTTTGCTGTTCTGTTTAGAGACTCAGCTGATCATAAACCAAGTTTTGCTCTTGAACCAAGCTTCTAAACTCTTCACCTTTTTCATTTCTCAGTTAGTATTCACTTTAAAACTGATTAAAAGAAAAATTAAATGAATGCCTATCAACAAATGTGGGATCTAAACTCTAGTGCTTTCTCTAAAATAATTTCCTTTCTCAATTCAGAAATGTGTGTGTGTAAGTCACAACACCCGTGACACCAAAACGGCTTTCTTTTCTCTCTTTTCTCTACACTCTGCACTGTGAGCACACACACCAAATCAGAAAGGCTTTTTTTCTCTCTTTTCTACATTATGGACTGTGGGGACACAAAACCGCTCTCTCTCTTTTTTTTTTTTGATTGTGTGCCAGGGCGTTGTCTCACGTATTAGATTATGCTTAAGATACGAATGGGTTTATCAGTCACATCAGAATCCATACATACTGATCCTCCTGTAATAAAATGGTCGGATCTTATCAAACACACTTTGTTTCTTGTGACAAGTCAGCGAAACAGCGTATACACGTCAAGACACTGAATCAAGTTTGCCACAAGAACTCATAAGTTTGGCAGTATTGCTCTGCCGTCAGCAATCATACACCCATTTTATTTTCATGAGACATGTGCAGGCACCTGTTCATCTACTGTTCTATCACTATGAATTAGTTTATCTATTATCAATAAGGATACTTCTACAACTACTATCAAAGTATGTCCGGACTTCTTATGTTGTCAGTTGCTATATATGAATAAGTGGGTTGCTACTGAAAAGCATTAAGCATGTCACACAGCCCAAACATATAACATTTCAGGACACACCACACAGTTAACAACCACAGTGAAGCGTGTCAAAGCCCAAACATGTAACATTCAACAGGACACTTACACAACACATTCAAATCAAACAGTCAGACAACATACAAGAACATATACCCCAGCCGGCATTGCTCCCTGCCTATTTTCCTACAACTCACTATGTGTGCGCACACCTTTATTCACAAACTCTTCAACTTATACTCTTTTACCGAAGCTGCTACAGCTCGATTGGCCAAATACCCTTAGATCCTATTTCGGTGAATTTGACATCTGCCTTGTATGTAACAGATTAGCGGTTTAGCAGTTTTAATTTAGTTTGAGTGAAGGAATTCATTTTATAGCAAAATCCGAAATCGTGAAGAACTCATGAAAGTAAGCTTATTCTCGGATTCCTGAAACTTTAGATTTGCTCTTTCTTTTACTGCAAAGTACAACGTTGAGCAGCACTAATGAGTTGTTTCTATTTTTGGCAGGCTTTACCTTTGCGGGTGAAGCCCTTTCTGTCTGTGCAAAAGAAATCTTGTTACTGTGCAGAGTGACTTCTCTGAGTAGAGTCGCCTTACTTGTTGCGACTGTGCCGATGTTCGAAGCTGGAGTGCAAAGTTGTTGCTTGAATGGTGCTCGCTGGAGCGTGTGGTAGTGTAAAGTTATACCATTTAAAAGGGCTGAAGAGTGCTCAGTGCAGCGGGTGGGCGGAGGTGCAAAGTGACACTATGGCCATAAAAAGAACACCGCTACAAGTGCGCATTGTGCCAGGAAGGGCCCTCGGACGTGAACCAGTGGACTGTTATCGCTTCTCGGCCTTTTGGCTAAGATCAAGTGTAGTATCTGTTCTTATCAGTTTAATGTCTGACATGTCCTCTATGCGAGGACTACATATTAAATGGATTTTTATCAATAGGAGTTGAAAAAGGAGCTTGCTCCGTTCACTCCAAGCATCGACCCGGTACTGCAGTGCCGCTGGGAACGGTGCGCTCTTCTCTGCTCTTGTGAAAAAGCAAACAGCGGTGCAAGATGGAAGTTTCAGGGAGCCTAAGATGAAACTTTCTTTTAATCTGCTGAGAAAAGAGAGTGAATGCGAAGCAGACTTTAACACGGCTCTGGGAGCGAGCCGAGTGTGGGCTAACCGGGAGAATTGCTTGAAAAAAACGCGACACCGAATGAGCAGTCAGAACAAAGCCTCAATACGGTGTTCCCGTGTTGTTTGTGGCAGCCTTGTCTTTTGCACAGAGTAAAAGACAAAGCAGCCATCGAATAGGGCCCGATTGTTCCTACTTAGTCAGCCGAGGAGCAAGGGGGGGGAGCAAGCGTCTCAACCAAGCAAAGCTCACCATGGGGAAGGTGGCTATGCCAACTTGCCTGATGCCCTGCTCCCGCAGTGATGGATAATCGTACACTGGTTTCTCTTCATAATGTACAAGTCTTTCGCCTTTTACTAAAGACTTCCGTGGAGAGCAGCACTAATGAATTGTTTCTATTTTTGGCAGGCTTTACCTTTGCGGGTGAAGCCCTTTCTGTCTGTGCAAAAGAAATCTTGTTACTGTGCAGAGTGACTTCTCTGAGTAGAGTCGCCTTACTTGTTGTGACTGTGCCGATGTTCGAAGCTGGAGTGCAAAGTTGTTGCTTGAATGGTGCTTGCTGGAGCGTGCGGTAGTGTAAAGTTATACCATTTAAAAGGGTTGAAGAGTGCTCAGTGCAGCGGGTGGGCGGAGGTGCAAAGTGACACTATGGCCATAAAACGAACACCGCTACAAGTGCGCATTGTGCCAGGAAGGGCCCTCGGACGTAAACCAGTGGACAGATATCGCTTCTCGGCCTTTTGGCTAAGATCAAGTGTAGTATCTGTACTTATCAGTTTAATATGTGATATGTCTATGCAAGGACTACATATTAAATGGATTTTTATCAATAGGAGTTGAAAAAGGAGCTTGCTCCGTTCACTCCAAGCATCGACCCGGTACTGCAGTGCTGCTGGGAACGGTGCGCTCTCCTCTGCTCTTGTGAAAAAGCAAACAGCGGTGCAGGATGGAAGTTTCTTTTAATCTGCTGAGAAAAGAGAGTGAATGCGAAGCAGACTTTAACACGGCTCTGGGAGCGAGCCGAGTGCGGGCTAACCAGGAGAATTGCTTGAAAGAAACGCGACACCGAATGAGCGGTCAGAACAAAGCCTCAATACGGTGTTCCTGTGGTGTTTTTATAAAATGCGGTGTAAAAAAAGGTGTGAATGCCCCATAGAAAACTAAAAGGTGGAGCGGAAGTGTTCAGCTGCAAGAAGGTGTGAATGTCCGACTATATTTGATGAAAAGCAGGTGAAGCAAGGTCTGAATGCCCAACCTTACATCATCAAAAGCGAGATCAGAGGTTTTTGGCTGCAAGAAGGCCATAGTTTGCCAAAAGCGGGTAAGGTGCGAATGATCGGCTAAATATCAACAAAAGTGGGGGCGGAGGTCTTCGGATGCAAGTGGGTGTGAATATCCCACCATACAAGTATGGTGGAGAGGAAGCTGTGAATGGCCGACCATAGTTTGCAAAATGCGGGTGAGAAAAGGTGCGAATGTCCAACCATACATGATCAAAACAGGGAGCGGAGGTGTTTGGCTGCGACAAGGTGTGAATGTCCACCCATAATTAATGAAAAGCGGGCAACAAGTAGGTTCGAATGCCCAACCATACATCATCAAAAGCAGGAGTGGATGTGTTCGGCTACAAGAAGGTTTGAATGTCCGAGCATAGTTTGTAAAAAGCGGGTAAGAAAAGGTTCGAATGCCCGAACATACACCATCAAAAGAGGGAGCGGAGGTGTTCCGCTGTAAGACGGTGTGAATGTCCGACCATAGTTGGTAAAAAGTGGGTATGAAAAGGTTCGAATGCCCAAATTCGGCTGCAAAAAAGTGTGTTCGGCTGCAAAAAGGTGTGAATGTTCGACTAAATTTTGTAAAAAGCGGGTAAGACAAGGTGCGAATGTCCGAACATACACCATCAAAAGAGGGAGCGGAGGTGTTCCGCTGTAAGATGCTGCGAATGTCCGGCCATAGTTGGTAAAAAGCGGGTAAGAAAAGGTTAAAAAACCCGACTGTACACAATCAATAGCGGAAGCGGAGTTGTTCGGCTACAAGAAGGTGTGAAAGTCCACCAATAATTACTGAAAAATGGGTAAGAAAAGACGTGAATGCCCAACTATACATCATCAAAAGCAGAAGTGGATGTGTTCGGCCACAAGAAGGTTTGAATGTCCGACCATAGTTTGTAAAAGGCGGGTAAGAAAAGGTTCGAATGCCCGTACATACACAATCAAAAGAGGGAGCGGAGGTGTTTCGCTGCAAGAAGGTGTGAATGTCCGAGCATAGTTTGTAGAAAGTGGGTAAGAAAAGGTTCGAATGCCAGAACATACACCATCAAAAGAGGGAGCGGAGGTGTTCCGCTGTAAGAAGGTGTGAATGTCCGACCATAGTTGGTAAAAAGCGGGTAAGAAAAGGTTCGAATGCCAAAATATACACCATCAAAAGCGGAAGCCGAGGTGTTCGGCTGCAAGTAGGTGTGAATGTCAGATCATAATTTGCAAAAAGCTGATGAGAAAGGTGTGAATGACCGACAATAATTGCTGAAAAATGTGTTAGAAAAGGTAAGAATGCCGGACCATTCATCATCAAAAGCGGGAGAAGAGGTGTTCGGCTGCAAGAAGCTGTGAATGTCCAGCCATAATTACTCAAAAACGGGTAAGAAAAGGTAGTATTGCCAGACCATAAATGATCAAAAAAGGGAGCGGAGGTTTTCCGCTGTAAGAAGGTGTGAATATCCGACCATAATTGGTAAAAAGCGGGTAAGAAAAGGTGCGAATGCCCGACAATGTATGATCAAAAGAGGGAACGGAGGTTTTCGGCTGCAAGAAGGTCTAAATGTCCAACCATAATTTGTAAAAACCGGGGAAGAAAAAGGCTCAGAAGCCCAACTATACACCATCAAAAGCGGGAGCGGAGGTGTTCAACTGCAAGAAGGTCTGAATGTCCATCAATAATTGCTAGAAAACATGAAAAAAAATTTTCGAATATCCAACCGCACATGATCATAAGTGGGAGAGGAGGTGTTCAGCTGCAAGAAGGTGTGAATGTCCACCCATAATTCCTGAAAAATGGGTAAAAAAAAAGGTGCGAATGCCCAACCATACATCATCAAAAGCAGGACTGGATGTGTTAGGCTACAAGAAGGTTTGAATGTAAGAGCATAGTTTGTAAAAAGCGGGTAAGAAAAGGTTCGAATGCCCGAACATACACCATCAAAAGAGGGAGCGGAGGTGTTCCGCCATAAGAAGGTGTGAATGTCCGACCGTAGTTGGTTAAAATACCCGACTGTACACAATCAATAGCGGGAGCGAATGTGTTCGGCTACAAGGTGTGAATGGCCGACCATTTTTTGTAAATAGCGGGTAAGAAAAGGTGCGAATGCCCAACAATGTATGATCAAAAGAGGGAGCGGAGGTTTTCGGCTAAAAGAAGGTCTGAATGTCCAACCATAATTTGTAAAAACCGGGGAAGAAAAGGCTCGAAAGCCCGACTATACACCATCAGAAGCGGGAGCAGAGGGGTTCAGCTGCAAGAATGTCTGAATGTCCATCAATAATTGCTAGAAAACATGAAAGAAAATTTTCGAATATCAAACCGCACATGATCATATGCGGGAGAGGAGGTGTTCAGCTGCAAGAAGGTGTGAATGTCCACCCATAATTCCTGAAAAATGGGTAAAAAAAGGTGCGAATGCCCAACCATACATCATCAAAAGCATGTGTGAATGTCAGATCATAATTTGCAAAAACCTGATTGTGTGCAGCTGAACACCTCTGCTCCCGCTTTTGATGGTGTATAGTCGGGCTTTCGAGGCTTTTCTTCAACGGTATTTACAAATTATGGTTGGAAATTCAGACCTTGCAGCCGAACACCTCCACTCCCTCTTTTGATCATACATTGTCAGGCATTCGCACCTTGTCTTACCCGCTTTTTACAAACCATGGTCGGACTTTCACACCTTCTTGTAGCCGAACACATACGCTCCCACTATTGATTGTGTACAGTCGGGTATTTTAACCTTTTCTTACCCGCTTTTTACCAACTATGGTCGGACATTCCATTGCATGCAATACTCTCCCATGGTCCTGATTCATTACCCAAATCCCTTGGTCTCTGATGACCGCTGTGCTTGCTGACTTTCTCAAGGATGCGGTGTACAAAATCATCAGTCCCTTCACCAGGTTTCTGTTTGCAGGTGTAAATGTGGGACATATTGATTTTGGTTGGAAATTGAGTGGTGATGGCTTGACACAGTCTTTGGATGGCTGCTTCATATTGAGCGTTATCATTATGTCCTCGTTCACTGTTGGTAGGTCGCAAATCCAGTTGTAGCATACTGGCCTCTATTTTGCCGAGGTCGGTCGGTTTGAACTTTTTTGCCAATATGCGACGCAATTCAACCCCAGTCAGGCAGAATTGTGCGCAGAAATCTCGCAACTCGTCAGCAAAATGGGGTCCAGAAATCTCTGGATCTGGTAAGCATTGTTATGCTTCCATGATGTCAGTCTCAGTCCAGGGTCGATAAACCAGTAATGGTCCAGTGGGAACTGCAACTTTAACCATAGGCATGGTTTGAATCTGGTTTTGTTTTTTCTCACGTTTAGATCTCTGAAGTCCAGATTGTGGGTAAAGGATTTTTGTCACTTGCGTTAAAAGTTCTTGGGCAGGTACGCTGGAGAACCAAACGTCTTCCTTTTCCTCATCATCAGACCTATGTAACTGATGTTGTGAGAATGATGGAATTTCTTCCCGAGGGAGGATGGAAGAAGTCCCTTCTTCCCGAGAGCCAGAGGCTTGTGGCAGGGCTGGCTGTTGTTGTTGCAGGCGTCGTGGAGGGCAGGAGTCCAGGTCTGGATCCGGCACAGCTAATACTAAATTATTATCATCATTCCGTCATGGCATTTGTTTAACATTTTCCTTTCTTTCTCTTAATACACTTTATTTTTTCCAAAATTCTATACCTTTCTTACTTCTTATTTAAACTTAATTTTCTTTTTTTTGCTTCATCTCTTCTTCTTCTTCTCATATTTGCAAAACTTTTCTTCTAATTTTCTTATTTCTAACGGTAGGGTCAAAAGTCTGAGACCTACTGTTTCCCATTCTCAGACTTGGAATGGGGAAATATATTCCTTTACTCAAAGGACGTCTCCAATGAGGACCTTAATCTGTACTCACACTTCTTCGGAGTACTTCACACTTCTTCGGACTGCTTCAAAAGTTTCACTTACCCATGAAATCTCTGTCTCACTAATGACACAACCGGGAAACCCTCTTTTATTCAAATAAAAACTAAAAAGCAGTCCTATCGTCTCAGACTATCATATTTCAAAAATGATCCCAGCGCTGGTATTCAGGAAAAGGACCTGCCAGTCCTCTCTCTCAGAAAAGGCCTTGGAGGTATGAGGCTGGAACAGCTACTTCAGTCCAGGCTGGCCATGCACTGCGATCCGGTCCAGAGACACCAGTCGAGGGATCCTGTTCGTGACGCCAAAATTGTGGTGGAAATTTAGTAACGCACAGAGTCAGTTATTTTCTTCTGAGGAGATAAGAGGCTTTAATAATAATATCTTGAAAGAGAGAACAACACAGTACATAATACAGAGTTGCTCTGACCACTGAAGTAAAAACACACAGTTATATTGCCCGCTCATCACGTCATCTGTCTTTGGTTGATAGTTGATTGTTCTTCTAACTTTCCTCCCCAACCATCAGTTTAGGTTACCCAAAAGGAGTGTATTGCTCCATCACAAGTATGCTTCTTTCACATACAGGGTAATATGAAGAATTTTATGCCTGAAACCTATTTAGACATGCAAAAATATGAAGGACAAAGCAGTTTTAACTTGGTTTGAGTGAAGGAATTCATTTTATAACAAAATCTGAAATTGTGTAGAACTCGTGAAAATAAGCTTATTCTCGGATTCCTAAAGGTTTAGTGTTGTTCTTTCCTATCCTGCAAAGTACAACGTTCTTTTTTGTTTAAAGCTATTTAGACATGGATAAATATGAAGGACAAAGCAGTTTTAACTTGGTTTGAGTGAAGGAATTAATTTTATATCAAAATCCGGAATTGTGTAGAACTCGTGAAAAGAAGCTTATTCTTGGATTCCTGAAAAAATTTAGTGTTGTTGTTTCCTATCCTGAAAAGTACTACGTTTGTTTTTGTTTAAAGCTATTTAGACATGGATAAATATGAAGTACAAAGCAGTTTTAACTAATAATACCATTATATTAATCAACCCAAAAGAAACAAGGAAAATAATAACTTTATCTGTAAAACATCAGCCTGCATTTGCACACAACATGAGTTTAAAATGGAGGCATCATAGTAATAAAGGGTCCAATGATAAACAATCAAAACATGAACAATTAAACATGATTATCTTCATCCCTCTCTAAGTCAGCGTCACTAGAGGAAAAATTTTGAAAGCAAGAAAGTTATTTGAGTCATTTGGTCTTTTTCACACTGTTGTTTAGATGGACTACATAAAAGGATGTCATCCACATACTGCAAAAGAGCAGAGCCTGTGGTTGATTGAAGTTAATCCAGACTAGCTTTGAGGGCAGCATTGTAAATAGTGGGACTTTCACAGTACCCCTGGCATAACCGGGTAAAAGTCCAAGATCTCCCTTCAAACTAAAAAGCAAACCAAAATGGGCTATCAGGGTGCACTGGCGACAAGTCAACCACTGAGAAAAACTGTGCATCTGATGTAATTTGAGACAAAATAGTGTGTGGGTTGGGCACAGTAGGAGCATGTGGCTGAACTGCAGCATTCACCGCTTGGAGGTCCTGTACAAAACGCCATTCATCTGGCTGGCCAGCATCTTTAATCTTTTTAACAGGAATCAATGGAGTAAGCACAGGTGAATTTTCAAAAGGAACAATAACGCCTGTTTTCTGAAAAGATTGAAAAACAGGTTTAATCCCTTTAATTGCTTCAGGCTTAAAAGGGTATTGTTTTTTACATGGACAAAAGTCTGATTTAGGGGTGACAATTACTGGTTCACAGCCTTTTATCAACCCCACATCATATTTGCTCTTAGCCCAAAGATCATTGGGCACTTCAGCCAACATGGGTATCGAAGACAAATCTGTTTCAGATAAAAAACATGCTTCAAAATGTGATTCTGTGGTAGTAATTAAGTCCACAGTTCTTTGACAATGCATTGTACTCAAAAATGTTTTTTTGTATGCTGACAATCGTTCAGAAAACATCAAATTTGGATCAGCAGGTGAAACGGTCCACTCCATTTCTTTCTGACATGTAGCAACAAACTCTCCCACACCTTGTCACTGCCTGTGTGTACGTTTGGCCAAGGAAATGTGAGGGCGAGTACCACAAACATTAAAAAAATCGAAGTGCTCTGGAGTCAATAAAGTAGGCGCACATATTTTTTCACTTCTTCTCATAGTCATTGTCAGGCCCCAAAGAAATGTGTGATGTGCAGTGCAAATCAGTAGGTTGCATGAAATCAGAAAGGGGTGAAACTAACGCTTTTGCTTCTTCTACTAGTTGTTGTGAAAAAGGAGAGCTGGGAAGTTTCCACTCATAAGCATATGTAAGTGCCGATGAATCAAACTGCACTGCTGTGAAAACTTTGTCAGGCTGTAACATAACCTTAACACCCTCTGGTGTAGAAGTTAAAATAATGCCTAATTTACACATGAGATCACAGCCCATCAGGTTAATGGGACACAACTCTGATAACAAAAATGAGTGTTTGAAGGAGAGCTCAGTGACAACACGCAATGGGCATTGTCATTTTCTCCTTCACAACCTGGCCTGATGCAGACATACAGTAAACGTGGTTTCCACTTAACTTTGGAGGACAATCAAACTCCCCTGACGTCACTACTGATGAACATAAGTTCCTATATTCTGAGAGAAATATCTTTGCTCTAGGACGGAAATAGCATGCAAAACTTTACTACGTGAATCACAGTCGGCAAGCGTTGCTTCACTACACAGAGCAGGAAAAATGTGTGAGTGTGTTTGTGCTATCACCCATTAGTGGAGGCTCCGCTGCCGCGTGACGTCCAGAACCTGCCTCCCACCCTCAGTCAGTCTTTTGCCCAATTTCATCACTTTTCAGCTGTGGACAGTCCTTCTTCCAGTGTCCAGTCTGGCCACAGTAAAAACAAATATTCGGATCATAGCTCTGGCGTGGCCCATTTCGACCTCCTCTCCCACACGTCCACGTCTTCGACTTCGGCCTCGTCCTCTGTTTACACCAACTGCGTAATACATGGTCATGGTTGCCAAATGCAGCTCCTTTTCACACTTGTCCCTTTTGGTTGTCTTACGCGTCTCAACTTGGTTCTGAGCATGGCGAGCATATCAGCGAACGTCAGCCAAACGAGGACCCTCACACCATCCCACGTAAATGTTCTTTACTTCAGTGGCGACATCTATATAATATTGTCTGGGTCCCGTTAAAACATGTATTTTTCCCATCTAATTCCTTGTTTGCTTTAAAACAAGTATTCCCCATTTTCTATCCCTTCAGTAGCCAACCAGTTTGTATGGAGTACACTGGAGCAACTTGACTGATCAGTAAAACACTGCTTTTGTTGTCACCGCAAGGCTTCCCCCGTCGGTTGTTTCACTGAGACACTACTGAGTAACTACAACTCAACACAGTTTATACACATAACATTCATATACATACTAACAAACAAACAAACAATAATTTATCGCAATTTTCTCATCTCTGTTTGAACGTACACCCAGGTAAATATTCCTGTAGTCTTCTCATACCGACTATGGACCCATTCATTGTTTAACTTCACTGTTTTGCAAATCCTAATTGAATATTACACATTGACATTGAACTTTACTGGATAAGCAGGTCTTCATTGCATTCAGCAGCCTATATGTGAGCATCTATGTGTAAGCTGTTCTTCTTTGCATTTATCAGCAGCAAGCAATTCTTCACTGCACATGCATATGTAAATAGTAAAACAATTCCAATGTGTTAGCGAAACCTTCTATATCACAGTGGTTTCTAAGATCTATTTTAAGTTCTTTGCCATCAGTGAGATGACATAGTTTACAAAGTGTGTCAAATTATCACTGAAGATCTTTTCAGGAATTTCAAATCTAGAAATGAGTTATTTTACGCGTGATTTTGCTACTGAGAGTGCATCTGCTTGTGCACATGGAAATATTTCAGACCATTTGGTAAAAACCTCTGTTGTCACTGAGCAGAATCGTTTCCCTTAACATTAATTTAGTTCAATGAAATCTACACAATAATGAAATAATGAAATCCAAACAAATATGTTGAAAAAGATACACTGGCTTAGGGAATTATCTTCGTTTTGGTCTTAGATTGCCCTGTGGAATGTATTTTGCACATATTTGACCTGCTAGACAAAACTTTATTCATTTATTTATTCTAAAAAAAAAAATTCAATAATTAGTAAAACCATATGCTGTAAAAACCTTGTTCATTATTGCTTCCATCCCTCCTGTTGAGACATGACATGGTGCGTGGCTCAATACTGCAGCATATTTAAACAAATTCTTTGGCAGTATGGTTTTCCTTCCGGTCATTCATACGAGTCTATTGTAGATGGCAATTGAATAACATCTAATAATGCTAAAATATTTGTAGTTTATACATTTAGCTGTGGATGTCAACATACCTGTTTTTCCAATGCTGTGTTAACACATGTACAGTTGAGAAGGCATACTGACTGTCAGTGTAAACGTTAACAACCTTTTTGTTATTTAATTTACAAGCTTCAGTTAAAGCTACCAATTCGACTGCTTGAACAGAGTAATTTTTTGGTAGTGGTTGTTTTAAGAAAACTTCAGTTTCTGTTACTACTGCAAATCCTGTAGCATTTGTGCCATCAGGGTTTTTTGCTTGACCTGTTGAATAAATATAGTTATTTCTGCATTTTCATAACGTATATCAGTACGGCCTGGGTAAAACACCGATGGTTATTTCTGACATGCAATCATGAGGCTTTCCATCTGTGGGGTAGGTAGCAGTGTGACAACAAGGTGTGGCTGTGAAAGAAGAACTGTTATGTAGGAGAGATGTCTGGTAAAGATATTTTGTTAAGTAACCATATCACAGCCACTGCATGAGGTACCTTAAGTGTTAATGGGTGAAATAACACCATTATTGTTGATGCCTGCACTGCCAATGGCTTCTGGCCATTGATTCAAAAGTACAATCTCGTCCCTTTTTCCCCCTTTCAGTGGACACTGGCCCCTAATTACCGCAATTCAGCAGGGGGTCTTTCATTAGGAGTACTGGACTCCCCCGTGCACGGTTTCAGCTCCGACCCTGGAAAGCGGAAAAAACGTTGAGATCTGGTTTGAGGACCCAATTGTTGAGAAAAGTCTCTCAATGAGACTCAGAGTTGCTGGAGTCAGTTAATGCAAATGTTTAATCTTGCAGCAAGTTCAAGAATGTGTGTGTGTATGGGTGTATGTGTGCAAACGTGTGTGAGTTTGTGTGTGTGAGAGTTTAAAGAACCTGTTATCCACAGGCAGGTCTTAACTAGTATGGCACAGGTCCAGCCTGTCTCATCTTTTTTGGAAGGTCCAGCGCTCGGCCGTAACCCTTCTGTCTGTTTGGACTCTCACATACATTCGGTTAATCATAGAAAAACGAGAACAAAACTTTTTAGCCCCTTAAATTCATAAAACAGACATGGTGCAGTTATTTCCATTCTAGAAAATAAGAGTAATCACCACCATTCCTATAAATTCTGGATATTCTAACAATCTGAATCTTTTTTAAATGTTCGATGAAGCCCTTTGCTGTTCTGTTTAGAGACTCAGCTGATCATAAACCAAGTTTTGCTCTTGAACCAAGCTTCTAAACTCTTCACCTTTTTCATTTCTCAGTTAGTATTCACTTTAAAACTGATTAAAAGATAAATTAAATGAATGCCTATCAACAAATGTGGGATCTAAACTCTAGTGCTTTCTCTAAAATAATTTCCTTTCTCAATTCAGAAATGTGTGTGTGTAAGTCACAACACCCGTGACACCAAAACGGCTTTCTTTTCTCTCTTTTCTCTACACTCTGCACTGTGAGCACACACACCAAATCAGAAAGGCTTTTTTCTCTCTTTTCTACATTATGGACTGTGGGGACACAAAACCGCTCTCTCTCTTTTTTTTTTTTTGATTGTGTGCCAGGGCGTTGTCTCACGTATTAGATTATGCTTAAGATACGAATGGGTTTATCAGTCACATCAGAATCTATACATACTGATCCTCCCGTAATAAAATGGTCGGATCTTATCAAACACACTTTGTTTCTTGTGACAAGTCAGCGAAACAGCGTATACACGTCAAGACACTGAATCAAGTTTGCCACAAGAACTCATAAGTTTGGCAGTATTGCTCTGCCGTCAGCAATCATACACCCATTTTATTTTCATGAGACATGTGCAGGCACCTGTTCATCTACTGTTCTATCACTATGAATTAGTTTATCTATTATCAATAAGGATACTTCTACAACTACTATCAAAGTATGTCCGGACTTCTTATGTTGTCAGTTGCTATATATGAATAAGTGGGTTGCTACTGAAAAGCATTAAGCATGTCACACAGCCCAAACATATAACATTTCAGGACACACCACACAGTTAACAACCACAGTGAAGCGTGTCAAAGCCCAAACATGTAACATTCAACAGGACACTTACGCAACACATTCAAATCAAACAGTCAGACAACATACAAGAACATATACCCCAGCCGGCATTGCTCCCTGCCTATTTTCCTACAACTCACTATGTCGACTAAATTCGGACGTTCACAACTTCTTACAACCGAACACCTCCGCTTCCGCTTTTGATGGTATATATTCGGGCATTCGAACCTTTTCTTACCCGCTTTTTACCAACTATGGTCGGACATTCACACCGTCTTTCAGTGGAGCACCTCCGCTCCCTCTTTTGATGGTGTATGTTCGGGCATTCGCACCTTTTCTTACCCGCTTTTTACAAACTATGGTCGTACATTCAAACCTTCTTGTAGCCGAAAACCTCCACTCCCTCTTTTGATCATACTTTGTCGGGCATTCGCACCTTTTCTTACCCGCTTTTTACAAACTATGCTCGGACATTCAAACCTTCTTGTAGCCGAACACATCCACTCCTGCTTTTGATGATGTATGGTTGGGCATTCAAACCTACTTGTTGCCCGCTTTTCATTAATTATGGGTGGACATTCACACCTTGTCGCAGCCAAACACCTCCGCTCCCTGTTTTGATCATGTATGGTTGGACATTCGCACCTTTTCTCACCCGCTTTTTGCAAACTATGGTCGGCCATTCACAGCTTCCTCTCCACCATACTTGTATGGTGGGATATTCACACCCACTTGCATCCGAAGACCTCCGCCCCCACTTTTGTTGATATTTAGTCAGTCATTCGCACCTTACCCGCTTTTGGCAAACTATGGCCAAACCTCTGATCTCGCTTTTGATGATGTAAGGTTGGGCATTCAGACCTTGCTTCACCTGCTTTTCACCAAATAAAGCCGAACCTTTTAGTTTTTAGTTTTAGTTTTCTACGGGGCATTCACACCTTTTTTTTCACGGCATTTTATAAAAACACCACAGGAACACTGTATTGAGGCTTTGTTCTGACCGCTCATTCGGTGTCGCGTTTCTTTCAAGCAATTCTCCTGGTTAGCCCGCACTCGGCTCGCTCCCAGAGCCGTGTTAAAGTCTACTTCGCTGAAAAATGTGTTAGAAACGGTAAGAATGCCGGACCATACATCATCAAAAGCTAGAGAGGTGGTGTTCGGCTGCAAGTAGGTGTGAATGTCTGACTAAAGTTCAAATATATTAACAAAAGCGGGAGGAGAGGTCTTCGGATGAGTGGTTGAGAATTTCCAACCATAATGTATAAAATGCGGTGAAAAAAAGGTGTGATAGAAACCTAAAAGATGGAGCGGAAGTGTTCGGCTGCAAGAAGGTGTGAATGTCCGTCTATAGTTGGTGAAAAGCAGGAAAAGCAAGGTCTTAATGCCCAATCTTACATCATCAAAAATGAGATCAGAGGGGTTTGGCTGCAAGAAAACGGGTAAGGTGTGAATGACCGACTAAATATCAACAAAAGTGGGGGCGGAGGTCTTCGGATGCAAGTGGGTGTGAATATCCCACCATACAAGTATGGTGGAGAGGAAGCTGTGAATGGCCGACCATAGTTTGCAAAAAGCGGGTGAGAAAAGGTGCGAATGTCCAACCATACATGATCAAAACAGGGAGCGGAGGTGTTTGGCTGCGACAAGGTGTGAATGTCCACCCATAATTAATGAAAAGCGGGCAACGAGTAGGTTCGAATGCCCAACCATACATCAACAAAAGCAGGAGTGGATGTGTTTGGCTACAAGAGGGTTTGAATGTCCGAGCATAGTTTGTAAAAAGCGGGTAAGAAAAGGTGCGAATGCCCGAACACACACCATCAAAAGAGGGAGCGGAGGTGTTCCACTGTAAGATGGTGCGAATGTCCGACCATAGTTGGTAAAAAGCGGGTAAGAAAAGGTTCGAATGCCCGAATATATACCATCAAAAGCGGAAGCGGAGGTGTTCGGCTGCAAGAAGGTGTGAACGTCCGACCAAAGTTTGTAAAAAGCAGTTAAGAAAAGGTTCGAATATCCAACCAAACATAATCAAAAGAGGGAGCAGAGCTGTTCGACTGCAAGTAGGTGTGAATGTCCACACATAATTCCTGAAAAATGGGTAAGAAAAGGTGCGAATGCCCAACCATACATCATCAAAAGAAGAAATGGATGTGTTCTGCTACAAGAAGGTTTGAATGTCCGACCATAGTTTGTAAAAAGTGGGTAAGAAAAAGTTTGAATGCCCGAACATACACCATCAAAAGAGGGAGCGAAGGTGTTCCGCTGTAAGACGGTGTGAATGTCCGACCATAATTGGTAAAAAGCGGGTAAGATAGGTTAAAATACCCGACTGTACACAATCAATAGTGGGAGCGGAGTTGTTCGGCTACAAGAAGGTGTGAAAGTCCGACCATGGTTTGTAAAACGCGGGTAAGAAAAGGTGCGAATGCCCGACAATGTATGATCAAAAGAGGGAGCGGAGGTGTTCGGCTGCAAGGTCTGAATTTCCAACCATAATTTGTAAACACCGTTGAAGAAAAGCCTCGAAAGCCCGACTATACACCATCAACAGCGGGAGCAGAGGTGTTCAGCTGCAAGAAGGTCTGAATGTCCACCAATAATTACTGAAAAATGGGTAAGAAAAGGTGTGAATGCCCAACTATACATCATCAAAAGCAGAAGTGGATGTGTTCAGCCACAAGAAGGTTTGAATGTCCGACCATAGTTTGTAAAAGGCGGGTAAGAAAAGGTTTGAATGCCCGAACATACACAATCAAAAGAGGGAGCGGAGGTGTTTCGCTGCAAGAAGGTGTGAATGTCCGAGCATAGTTTCTAAAAAGTGGGTAAGAAAAGGTTCGAATGCCAGAACATACACAATCAAAAGAGGGAGCGGAGGTGTTCCGCTGTAAGAAGGTGTGAATGTCCGACCATAGTTGGTAAAAAGCGGGTAAGAAAAGGTTAAAATACCCGACTCTACACAATCAATAGCGGGAGCGGAGTTGTTCGGCTAAAAGAAGGTGTGAAAGTCCGACCATGGTTTGTAAAAAGCGGGTAAGAAAAGGTTTGAATGCCAAAATATACACCATCAAAAGCGGAAGCCGAGGTGTTTGGCTGCAAGTAGGTGTGAATGTCAGATCATAATTTGCAAAAATCTGATGAGAAAGGTGTGAATGACCGACAATAATTGCTGAAAAATGTGTTAGAAAAGGTAAGAATGCCGGACCATTCATCATCAAAAGCGGGAGAAGAGGTGTTCCGCTGTAAGATGGTGCGAATGTCCGACCATAGTTGGTAAAAAGCGGGTAAGAAAAGGTTCGAATGCCCGAATATATACCATCAAAAGAGGGAGCGGAGGTGTTCCGCTGTAAGATGATGCGAATGTCCGACCATAGTTGGTAAAAAGCGGGTAAGAAAAGGTTCGAATGCCCGAATATATACCATCAAAAGCGGAAGCGGAGGTGTTCGGCTGCAAGAAGGTGTGAACGTCCGACCAAAGTTTGTAAAAAGCAGGTAAGAAAAGGTGCGAATGCCCGAACATACACCATCAAAAGAGGGAGCAGAGCTGATCGACTGCAAGTAGGTGTGAATGTCCACCCATAATTCCTGAAAAATGGGTAAGAAAAGGTGCGAATGCCCAACCATACATCATCAAAAGAAGAAGTGGATGTGTTCTGCTACAAGAAGGTTTGAATGTCCGACCATAGTTTGTAAAAAGTGGGTAAGAAAAAGTTTGAATGCCCGAACATACACCATCAAAAGAGGGAGCGGAGGTGTTCCGCTGTAAGAAGGTGTGAATGTCCGACCATAGTTGGTAAAAAGCGGGTAAGAAAAGGTTAAAATACCCGACTCTACACAATCAATAGCGGGAGCGGAGTTGTTCGGCTAAAAGAAGGTGTGAAAGTCCGACCATGGTTTGTAAAAAGCGGGTAAGAAAAGGTTCAAATGCCAAAATATACACCATCAAAAGCGGAAGCCGAGGTGTTCGGCTGCAAGTAGGTGTGAATGTCAGATCATAATTTGCAAAAAGCTGATGAGAAAGGTGTGAATGACCGACAATAATTGCTGAAAAATGTGTTAGAAAAGGTAAGAATGCCGGACCATTCATCATCAAAAGAGGGAGAAGAGGTGTTCCGCTGTAAGATGGTGCGAATGTCCGACCATAGTTGGTAAAAAGCGGGTAAGAAAAGGTTCGAATGCCCGAATATATACCATCAAAAGCGGAAGCTGAGGTGTTCGGCTGCAAGAAGGTGTCAACGTCCGACCAAAGTTTGTAAAAAGCAGGTAAGAAAAGGTGCGAATGCCCGAACATACACCATCAAAAGAGGGAGCGGAGGTGTTCCGTTGTAAGATGATGCGAATGTCCGACCATAGTTGGTAAAAAGCGGGTAAGAAAAGGTTCGAATGCCCGAATATATACCATCAAAAGCGGAAGCGGAGGTGTTCGGCTGCAAGAAGGTGTGAACGTCCGACCAAAGTTTGTAAAAAGCAGGAAAGAAAAGGTGCGAATGCCCGAACATACACCATCAAAAGTGGGAGCAGAGCTGTTCGACTGCAAGTAGGTGTGAATGTCCACCCATAATTCCTGAAAAATGGGTAAGAAAAGGTGCGAATGCCCAACCATACATCATCAAAAGAAGAAGTGGATGTGTTCTGCTACAAGAAGGTTTGAATGTCCAACCATAGTTTGTAAAAAGTGGGTAAGAAAAAGTTTGAATGCCCGAACATACACCATCAAAAGAGGGAGGGGAGGTGTTCCGCTGTAAGACGGTGTGAATGTCCGACCATAATTGGTAAAAAGCGGGTAAGAAAAGGTTAAAATAGCCGACTATACACAATCAATAGCGGGAGCGGAGTTGTTCGGCTACAAGAAGGTGTGAAAGTCCGACCATGGTTTGTAAAACGCGGGTAAGACAAGGTGCGAATGTCTGACAATGTATGATCAAAAGAGGGAGCGGAGGTGTTCGGCTGCAAGGTCTGAATTTCCAACCATAATTTGTAAACACCGTTGAAGAAAAGCCTCGAAAGCCCGACTATACACCATCAAAAGCGGGAGCAGAGGTGTTCAGCTGCAAGAAGGTCTGAATGTCCATCAATAATTACTGAAAAATGGGTAAGAAAAGGTGTGAATGCCCAACTATACATCATCAAAAGCAGAAGTGGATGTGTTCGGCCACAAGAAGGTTTGAATGTCCGACCATAGTTTGTAAAAGGCGGGTAAGAAAAGGTTCGAATGCCCGAACATACACAATCAAAAGGGGGAGCGGAGGTGTTTCGCTGCAAGAAGGTGTGAATGTCCGAGCATAGTTTGTAAAAAGCCGGTAAGAAAAGGTTCGAATGCCCGAACATACACCATCAAAAGAGGGAGCGGAGGTGTTCCGCCATAAGAAGGTGTGAATGTCCGACCGTAGTTGGTAAAAAGCGGGTAAGAAAAGGTTAAAATGTCCGACTGTACACAATCAATAGCGGGAGCAGAGCTGTTCGGCTACAAGAAGGTGTGAATGTCCGAGCATAGTTTGTAAAAAGCGGGTAAGAAAAGGTTTGAATGCCCAAACATACACCATCAAAAGAGGGAGCGGAGGTGTTCGGCTGCAAGAAGGTGTGAACGTCCGACCAAAGTTTGTAAAAAGCAGGTAAGAAAAGGTGCGAATGCCCTAACATACACCATCAAAAGAGGGAGCAGAGCTGTTCGACTGCAAGTAGGTGTGAATGTCCACCCATAATTCCTGAAAAATGGGTAAGAAAAGGTGCGAATGCCCAACCATACATCATCAAAAGAAGAAGTGGATGTGTTCTGCTACAAGAAGGTTTGAATGTCCGACCATAGTTTGTAAAAAGTGGGTAAGAAAAAATTTGAATGCCCGAACATACACCATCAAAAGAGGGAGCGGAGGTGTTCCGCTGTAAGATGGTGTGAATGTCCGACCATAATTGGTAAAAAGTGGGTAAGAAAAGGTTAAAATACCCGACTGTACACAATCAATAGCGGGAGCGAATGTGTTCGGCTACAAGAAGGTGTGAAAGTCCGACCATGTTTTGTAAATAGCGGGTAAGACAAGGTGCGAATGCCCGACAATGTATGATCAAAAGAGGGAGCGGAGGTTTTCGGCTGCAAGAAGGTCTGAATGTCCAACCATAATTTGTAAAAACCGGGGAAGAAAAGGCTCGAAAGCCCGACTATACACCATCAAAAGCGGGAGCAGAGGTGTTCAGCTGCAAGAAGGTCTGAATGTCCATCAATAATTGCTAAAAAACATGAAAGAAAATTTTCGAATATCAAACCGCACATGATCATATGCGGGAGAGAAGGTGTTCAGCTGCAAGATGGTGTGAATGTCCACCCATAATTCCTGAAAAATGGGTAAAAAAAAGGTGCGAATGCCCAACCATACAACATCAAAAGCAGGTGTGAATGTCAGATCATAATTTGTAAAAACCTGATGAGAAATGGTGAGAATGCCCGACTATACACCATCAAATGCGGGAGCGGAGGTGTTCGGCTGTGAGTAGGTGTGAATGTCCGACCATAATTGCTGAAAAATATGACAAAGCAGTTTTCACTTGGTTTGAGTGAAGGAATTAATTTTATACATAAAATCCCAAATCATGCAGAACGTATGAAAAGAAGCTTATTCTCGGATTCCTGATCCTTCAGTGTTGCTTTTTCTTCTACTGCAAAATACAATGTTGTTCTTTGTTGAAGTCGATCTAGACATTGATAAATATGAAGGACAAAGCAGTTTTAACTTGGTTTGAGTGAAGGAATTAATTTTATACATAAAATCCCAAATCATGCAGAACGTATGAAAATAAGCTTATTCTCGGATTACTGATCCGTCAGTGTTGCTCTTTCTTCTACTGCAAAATCCAGTGTTGTTCTTTGTTGAAGTCAATCTAGAAATTGATAAATATGAAGGACAAAGCAGTTTTCACTTGGTTTGAGTGAAGGATTTGCAGCTGAAAACCTCCCGCTCCCGCTTTTGATTGTGTATAGTCGGGCTTTCGAGCCTTTTCTTACCCGCTTTTTACAAACTATGGTCGGACATTCAAACCTTCTTGTAGCCGAAAACCTCCGCTCCCTCTTTTGATTATACATTGTTGGGCATTCGCACCTTATTTACAAACTATAGTCAGACATTCACACCTTGCAGCTGAGCCACCTCAGCTCCCTGTTTTGATAGTGTATGTTCAGGCATTCGAACCTATTCTTACCCCCTTTTTACAAACTATGCTCGGAGATTCACACCTACTCACAGCCGAACAACTCCGCTCCCGCATTTGATGATGTCTTGTCCGGCATTCTAGTCTCTTCTAACACATTTTTCAGCAATTATGGTTGGACATTCACACCTACTCACAGCCGAACACTTCCGCTCCCACATTTGATGGTGTATAGCCGGACATTCTCACCCTTTCTCATCAGCTTTTTGCAAATTATGATCTGACATTCACACCTACTTGCAGTCGAACAGCTCTGCTCCCGCTTTTGATTATGTTTGGTTGGATATTCGAACCTTTTCTTAACTGCTTTTTACAAACTTTGGTCGGACGTTCACACCTTCTTGCAGCCGAACACATCCACTTCCACTTTTGATGGTATATATTCGGGCATTCGAACCTTTTCTTACCCGCTTTTTACAAACCGTGGTCGGACTTTCACACCTTCTTGTAGCCAAACAACTCCGCTCCCGCTATTGATTGTGTACAGTCGGGTATTTTAACCTTTTCTTACCCGCTTTTTACCAACTATGGTCGGACATTTACACCTTCTTACAGCGGAACACCTCCGCTCCCTCTTTTGATGGTCTATGTTCGGGCATTCGAACCTTTTCTTACCCGCTTTTTACAAACTATGGTCGGACATTCAAACTTTCTTTTAGCCGAACACATCCACTCCTGCTTTTGATGATGTATGTATTGGTTCCTCATGCTGTTGCCATTATTCTTCTCGAGCAGAAAACTTCACATCTTTCAACTGCTCGTTGGCTCAGATACACCTCTGTGATATGCCAAATGTCACTGTTAAACGTTGTACTGTTCTGAATCCTGCTACTTTGCTTCCGACTCCTGAGGATGGGGAGCCTCATGACTGTGAAGCTGTTTTGGAACAAGTTTGTACACCCCGACCTGATCTTTTAGAGACTCCTCTTCCAAACTCTGACATGATTCTTTTTGTAGATGGATCAGCTTTGCGTGATCCAGCCACAGGTACTAACTGTGTTTGGTTTGCAGTATGTTCTTCACATGACACTTTGTTGTCTGGTTCTCTTCCTAAACATTTCTCTGCTCAAACTACTGAGCTTATTGCACTTACTGAAGCTTGTAAGTTGGCAGCTGGTAAGTCTGTCACTATTTACACAGATTCCAGATATGCTTTTGGTGTTGTTCATGACTTTGGTGCGCTGTGGAAACACAGGCATTTCCTTAAATCAGATGGTAAAACTATTCTGAACTCCAAGCAGGTTTCTGATCTTCTTGATGCGATCCTTTTGCCTACAGCAATCTCGGTCTGTAAGTGTGCGGCTCACACTAACTCAGACGATCCTGTTGCTTGTGGCAATGCCAGAGCTGATGCTGCAGCTAAGCAAGCAGCTAAATCTTTTCCTGTTTTCTCTTCCCTCTCTTTGCAGGCAGAAGACTCCCTCACAGATCTCCATGCTTTGCAAACTTTTGCCTCTGCAGATGAAATTTGGTCCTCTGGACGCATTTGGTCCTCTGTGGGTGCAACTCATATGGATGGTGTTTGGATGGGACCTAATGGTAAACCCTGTCTACCTAAACATTTTTTTCCTCATTTTTCAAAATTGACACATGGGTTGGACCATGTGTCAAAAGGGGGGATGCTGAATGCACTCACTGCTCAGTGGTTCACAAAAGGGTTCAGTTCATATGCGCAAAAATACTGTCAGTCATGTATGGTTTGTGCCACACATAATGTAGGAAAGGCATTACACACATCGCAAGTTGCACACCCTCCACCAGAGAAACCTTTTGAACATTTGATGATGGATTTTGTTGAACTCACACCAGCTGAAGGAAAGAAATATGCACTAGTAATAGTGGACGTGTTTAGTAAATGGGTTGAAGTTTTCCCTGCAAAACATGCAAACAGTAATGCAGTGACTAAAGCACTGCTAAACAGAAATCATTCCTAGATGGGGCATTCCAGAGAAGATCAGCAGTGATAATGGCACACATTTTGTAAACACTGCATTGACTGAGGTTGGTAAATTCCTGGGAATAACCTTGCGCACACATTGTGCTTATCATCCACAGAGTGGAGGTGCTGTGGAAAGAGAAAATGGTACATTAAAGTCCAAGTTAGCCAAATGTTGTGAAGAAACAGGTCTGCCATGGACAAAAGCATTACCTATTGTGCTTACCTACATGAGAATGAGAATCAGAGCTCAAGTGAATCTCAGCCCATTTGAAATTTTATTTGGCAGACCTCCTAACCTGGGATTGGGACCTGTAACCAGACCCCTCCCTTCCACAACTGTTTGTGATGATGCTATGTTGTCTTACTGTCGAAACCTTTCCACTGTTCTATCTCAAGTTTCACAGAAAGTAAAAGCAGCCCTTCCAGCCACAGAAAACACACCACTCCAACCAGATGACAGGTGGAGTGTTACTACTGCAAATCCTGTAGCATTTGTGCCATCAGGGTTTTTTGCTTGACCTGTTGAATAAATATAGTTATTTCTGCATTTTCATAACGTATATCAGTTAAGTCTGGCCTGCGTAAAACACTGATGGTTATTTCTGACATGCAATCATGAGGCTTTCCATCTGTGGGGTAGGTAGCAGTGTGGATGGATTAAGTGTAGCACATCTCTTGACAACAAGGTGTGGCTGTGAAAGAAGAACTGTTATGTAGGAGAGATGTCTGGTAAAGATATTTTGTTAAGTAACCATATCACAGCCACTGCATGAGGTACCTTAAGTGTTAATGGGTGAAATAACACCATTATTGTTGATGCCTGCACTGCCAATGGCTTCTGGCCATTGATTCAAAAGTACGATCTCGTCCCTTTTTCCCCCTTTCAGTGGACACTGGCCCCTAATTACCGCAATTCAGCAGGGGGTCTTTCATTAGGAGTACTGGACTCCCCCGTGCACGGTTTCAGCTCCGACCCTGGAAAGCGGAAAAAACGTTGAGATCTGGTTTGAGGACCCAATTGTTGAGAAAAGTCTCTCAATGAGACTCAGAGTTGCTGGAGTCAGTTAATGCAAATGTTTAATCTTGCAGCAAGTTCAAGAATGTGTGTGTGTATGGGTGTATGTGTGCAAACGTGTGTGAGTTTGTGTGTGTGAGAGTTTAAAGAACCTGTTATCAACAGGCAGGTCTTAACTAGTATGGCACAGGTCCAGCCTGTCTCATCTTTTTTGGAAGGTCCAGCGCTCGGCCGTAACCCTTCTGTCTGTTTGGACTCTCACATACATTCGGTTAATCATAGAAAAACGAGAACAAAACTTTTTAGCCCCTTAAATTCATAAAACAGACATGGTGCAGTTATTTCCATTCTAGAAAATAAGAGTAATCACCACCATTCCTATAAATTCTGGATATTCTAACAATCTGAATCTTTTTTAAATGTTCGATGAAGCCCATTGCTGTTCTGTTTAGAGACTCAGCTGATCATAAACCAAGTTTTGCTCTTGAACCAAGCTTCTAAACTCTTCACCTTTTTCATTTCTCAGTTAGTATTCACTTTAAAACTGATTAAAAGAAAAATTAAATGAATGCGTATCAACAAATGTGGGATCTAAACTCTAGTGCTTTCTCTAAAATAATTTCCTTTCTCAATTCAGAAATGTGTGTGTGTAAGTCACAACACCTGTGACACCAAAACGGCTTTCTTTTCTCTCTTTTCTCTACACTCTGCACTGTGAGCACACACACCAAATCAGAAAGGCTTTTTTCTCTCTTTTCTACATTATGGACTGTGGGGACACAAAACCGCTCTCTCTCTTTTTTTTTTTGATTGTGTGCCAGGGCGTTGTCTCACGTATTAGATTATGCTTAAGATACGAATAGGTTTATCAGTCACATCAGAATCCATACATACTGATCCTCCCGTAATAAAATGGTCGGATCTTATCAAACACACTTTGTTTCTTGTGACAAGTCAGCGAAACAGCGTATACACGTCAAGACACTGAATCAAGTTTGCCACAAGAACTCATAAGTTTGGCAGTATTGCTCTGCCGTCAGCAATCATACACCCATTTTATTTTCATGAGACATGTGCAGGCACCTGTTCATCTACTGTTCTATCACTATGAATTAGTTTATCTATTATCAATAAGGATACTTCTACAACTACTATCAAAGTATGTCCGGACTTCTTATGTTGTCAGTTGCTATATATGAATAAGTGGGTTGCTACTGAAAAGCATTAAGCATGTCACACAGCCCAAACATATAACATTTCAGGACACACCACACAGTTAACAACCACAGTGAAGCGTGTCAAAGCCCAAACATGTAACATTCAACAGGACACTTACACAACACATTCAAATCAAACAGTCAGACAACATACAAGAACATATACCCCAGCCGGCATTGCTCCCTGCCTATTTTCCTACAACTCACTATGTGTGCGCACACCTTTATTCACAAACTCTTCAACTTATACTCTTTTACCGAAGCTGCTACAGCTCGATTGGCCAAATACCCTTAGATCCTATTTCGGTGAATTTGACATCTGCCTTGTATGTAACAGATTAGCGGTTTAGCAGTTTTAATTTAGTTTGAGTGAAGGAATTCATTTTATAGCAAAATCCGAAATCGTGAAGAACTCATGAAAGTAAGCTTATTCTCGGATTCCTGAAACTTTAGATTTGCTCTTTCTTTTACTGCAAAGTACAACGTTGAGCAGCACTAATGAGTTGTTTCTATTTTTGGCAGGCTTTACCTTTGCGGGTGAAGCCCTTTCTGTCTGTGCAAAAGAAATCTTGTTACTGTGCAGAGTGACTTCTCTGAGTAGAGTCGCCTTACTTGTTGCGACTGTGCCGATGTTCGAAGCTGGAGTGCAAAGTTGTTGCTTGAATGGTGCTCGCTGGAGCGTGTGGTAGTGTAAAGTTATACCATTTAAAAGGGCTGAAGAGTGCTCAGTGCAGCGGGTGGGCGGAGGTGCAAAGTGACACTATGGCCATAAAAAGAACACCGCTACAAGTGCGCATTGTGCCAGGAAGGGCCCTCGGACGTGAACCAGTGGACTGTTATCGCTTCTCGGCCTTTTGGCTAAGATCAAGTGTAGTATCTGTTCTTATCAGTTTAATGTCTGATATGTCCTCTATGCGAGGACTACATATTAAATGGATTTTTATCAATAGGAGTTGAAAAAGGAGCTTGCTCCGTTCACTCCAAGCATCGACCCGGTACTGCAGTGCCGCTGGGAACGGTGCGCTCTCCTCTGCTCTTGTGAAAAAGCAAACAGCGGTGCAAGATGGAAGTTTCAGGGAGCCTAAGATGAAACTTTCTTTTAATCTGCTGAGAAAAGAGAGTGAATGCGAAGCAGACTTTAACACGGCTCTGGGAGCGAGCCGAGTGCGGGCTAACCGGGAGAATTGCTTGAAAGAAACGCGACACCGAATGAGCAGTCAGAACAAAGCCTCAATACGGTGTTCCCGTGTTGTTTGTGGCTGCCTTGTCTTTGGCACAGAGTAAAAGACAAGGCAGCCATCGAATAGGGCCCGATTGTTCCTACTTGGTCAGCCGAGGAGCAAGGGGGGGGAGCAAGCGTCTCAACCAAGCAAAGCTCACCATGGGGAAGGTGGCTATGCCAACTAGCCTGATGCCCTGCTCCCGCAGTGATGGATAATCGTACTCTGGTTTCTCTTCATAACGTACAAGTCCTTCGCCTTTTACTAAAGACTTCTGTGGAGAGCAGCACTAATGAATTGTTTCTATTTTTGGCAGGCTTTACCTTTGGGGGTGAAGCCCTTTCTGTCTGTGCAAAAGAAATCTTGTTACTGTGCAGAGTGACTTCTCTGAGGAGAGTCGCCTTACTTGTTGCGACTGTGCCGATGTTGCTTGAATGGTGCTCGCTGGAGCGTGCGGTAGTGTAAAGTTATACCATTTAAAAGGGTTGAAGAGTGCTCAGTGCAGCGGGTGGGCGGAGGTGCAAAGTGACACTATGGCCATAAAACGAACACCGCTACAAGTGCGCATTGTGCCAGGAAGGGCCCTCGGACGTGAACCAGTGGACAGATATTGCTTCTCGGCCTTTTGGCTAAGATCAAGTGTAGTATATGTTCTTATCAGTTTAATATGTGATATGTCTATGCAAGGACTACATATTAAATGGATTTTTATCAATAGGAGTTGAAAAAGGAGCTTACTCCGTTCACTCCAAGCATCGACCCGGTACTGCAGTGCCGCTGGGAACGGTGTGCTCTCCTCTGCTCTTGTGAAAAAGCAAACAGCGGTGCAGGATGGAAGTTTCTTTTAATCTGCTGAGAAAAGAGAGTGAATGCGAAGCAGACTTTAACACGGCTCTGGGAGCGAGCCGAGTGCGGGCTAACCAGGAGAATTGCTTGAAAGAAACGCGACACCGAATGAGCGGTCAGAACAAAGCCTCAATACGGTGTTCCTGTGGTGTTTTTATAAAATGCGGTGTAAAAAAAGGTGTGAATGCCCCATAGAAAACTAAAAGGTGGAGCGGAAGTGTTCGGCTGCAAGAAGGTGTGAATGTCCGACTATATTTGGTGAAAAGCAGGTGAAGCAAGGTCTGAATGCCCAACCTTACATCATCAAAAGCGAGATCAGAGGTTTTTGGCTGCAAGAAGGCCATAGTTTGCCAAAAGCGGGTAAGGTGCGAATGATCGGCTAAATATCAACAAAAGTGGGGGCGGAGGTCTTCGGATGCAAGTGGGTGTGAATATCCCACCATACAAGTATGGTGGAGAGGAAGCTGTGAATGGCCGACCATAGTTTGCAAAAAGCGGGTGAGAAAAGGTGCGAATGTCCAACCATACATGATCAAAACAGGGAGCGGAGGTGTTTGGCTGCGACAAGGTGTGAATGTCCACCCATAATTAATGAAAAGCGGGCAACAAGTAGGTTTGAATGCCCAACCATACATCATCAAAAGCAGGAGTGGATGTGTTCGGCTACAAGAAGGTTTGAATGTCCAAGCATAGTTTGTAAAAAGCGGGTAAGAAAAGGTTCGAATGCTCGAACATACACCATCAAAAGAGGGAGCGGAGGTGTTCCGCTGTAAGACGGTGTGAATTTCCGACCATAGTTGGTAAAAAGTGGGTATGAAAAGGTTCGAATGCCCAAATTCGGCTGCAAAAAACTGTGTTCGGCTGCAAAAAGGTGTGAATGTTCGACTAAATTTTGTAAAAAGCGGGTAAGACAAGGTGCGAATGCCTGACAATGTATGATCAAAAGCAGGAGCGGAGGTGTTCAGCTGCAAGAAGGTCTAAATGTCCATTTTTAATTGCTAGAAAACATGAAAGAAAATTTTCGAAAATCAATCCGCACATGATCATAAGTGGGAGAGGAGGTGTTCAGCTGCAAGAAGGTGTGAATGTCCTACCATAATTGCTGAAAAATGTGTTAGAAACGGTAAGAATGCCGGACCATACATCATCAAAAGCTAGAGAGGTGGTGTTCGGCTGCAAGTAGGTGTGAATGTCTGACTAAAGTTCAAATATATTAACAAAAGCGGGAGGAGAGGTCTTCGGATGAGTGGTTGAGAATTTCCAACCATAATCTATAAAATGCGGTGAAAAAAAAGGTGTGATAGATACCTAAAAGGTGGAGCGGAAGTGTTCGGCTGCAAGAAGGTGTGAATGTTATATATATAGTTGGTGAAAAGCAGGAAAAGCAAGGTCTGAATGCCCAATCTTACATCATCAAAAGCGAGATCAGAGGTGTTTGGCGGCAAGAAAACGGGTAAGGTGTGAATGACCGACTAAATATCAACAAAAGTGGGGGCGGAGGTCTTCGGATGCAAGTGGGTGTGAATATCCCACCATACAAGTATGGTGGAGAGGAAGCTGTGAATGGCCGACCATAGTTTGCAAAAAGCGGGTGAGAAAAGGTGCGAATGTCCAACCATACATGATAAAAACAGGGAGCGGAGGTGTTTGGCTGCGACAAGGTGTGAATGTCCACCCATAATTAATGAAAAGCGGGCAACAAGTAGGTTCGAATGCCCAACCATACATCAACAAAATCAGGAGTGGATGTGTTTGGCTACAAGAAGGTGTGAATGTCCGAGCATAGTTTGTAAAAAGCGGGTAAGAAAAGGTGCGAATGCCCGACAAAGTATGATCAAAAGAGGGAGTGGAGGTTTTCGGCTACAAGAAGGTTTGAATGTACGACCATAGTTTGTAAAAAGCGGGTAAGAAAAGGTGCGAATGCCCGAACATACACCATCAAAAGAGGGAGCGGAGGTGTTCCACTGAAAGACGGTGTGAATGTCCGACCATAGTTGGTAAAAAGCGGGTAAGAAAAGGTTCGAATGCCCGAATATATACCATCAAAAGCGGAAGCGGAGGTGTTCGGTTGTAAGAAGTTGTGAACGTCCGAATTTAGTCGACATAGTGAGTTGTAGGAAAATAGGCAGGGAGCAATGCCGGCTTGGGTATATGTTCTTGTATGTTGTCTGACTGTTTGATTTGAATGTGTTGCGTAAGTGTCCTGTTGAATGTTACATGTTTGGGCTTTGACACGCTTCACTGTGGTTGTTAACTGTGTGGTGTGTCCTGAAATGTTATATGTTTGGGCTGTGTGACATGCTTAATGCTTTTCAGTAGCAACCCACTTATTCATATATAGCAACTGACAACATAAGAAGTCCGGACATACTTTGATAGTAGTTGTAGAAGTATCCTTATTGATAATAGATAAACTAATTCATAGTGATAGAACAGTAGATGAACAGGTGCCTGCACATGTCTCATGAAAATAAAATGGGTGTATGATTGCTGACGGCAGAGCAATACTGCCAAACTTATGAGTTCTTGTGGCAAACTTGATTCAGTGTCTTGACGTGTATACGCTGTTTCGCTGACTTGTCACAAGAAACAAAGTGTGTTTGATAAGATCCGACCATTTTATTACGGGAGGATCAGTATGTATGGATTCTGATGTGACTGATAAACCCATTCGTATCTTAAGCATAATCTAATACGTGAGACAACGCCCTGGCACACAATCAAAAAAAAAGAAAGAGAGAGAGCGGTTTTGTGTCCCCACAGTCCATAATGTAGAAAAGAGAGAAAAAAGCCTTTCTGATTTGGTGTGTGTGCTCACAGTGCAGAGTGTAGAGAAAAGAGAGAAAAGAAAGCCGTTTTGGTGTCACGGGTGTTGTGACTTACACACACACATTTCTGAATTGAGAAAGGAAATTATTTTAGAGAAAGCACTAGAGTTTAGATCCCACATTTGTTGATAGGCATTCATTTAATTTTTCTTTTAATCAGTTTTAAAGTGAATACTAACTGAGAAATGAAAAAGGTGAAGAGTTTAGAAGCTTGGTTCAAGAGCAAAACTTGGTTTATGATCAGCTGAGTCTCTAAACAGAACAGCAAAGGGCTTCATCGAATATTTAAAAAAGATTCAGATTGTTAGAATATCCAGAATTTATAGGAATGGTGGTGATTACTCTTATTTTCTAGAATGGAAATAACTGCACCATGTCTGTTTTATGAATTTAAGGGGCTAAAAAGTTTTGTTCTCGTTTTTCTATGATTAACCGAATGTATGTGAGAGTCCAAACAGACAGAAGGGTTACGGCCGAGCGCTGGACCTTCCAAAAAAGATGAGACAGGCTGGACCTGTGCCATACTAGTTAAGACCTGCCTGTGGATAACAGGTTCTTTAAACTCTCACACACACAAACTCACACACGTTTGCACACATACACCCATACACACACACATTCTTGAACTTGCTGCAAGATTAAACATTTGCATTAACTGACTCCAGCAACTCTGAGTCTCATTGAGAGACTTTTCTCAACAATTGGGTCCTCAAACCAGATCTCAACGTTTTTTCCGCTTTCCAGGGTCGGAGCTGAAACCGTGCACGGGGGAGTCCAGTACTCCTAATGAAAGACCCCCTGCTGAATTGCGGTAATTAGGGGCCAGTGTCCACTGAAAGGGGGAAAAAGGGACGAGATTGTACTTTTGAATCAATGGCCAGAAGCCATTGGCAGTGCAGGCATCAACAATAATGGTGTTATTTCACCCATTAACACTTAAGGTACCTCATGCAGTGGCTGTGATATGGTTACTTAACAAAATATCTTTACCAGACATCTCTCCTACATAACAGTTCTTCTTTCACAGCCACACCTTGTTGTCACACTGCTACCTACCCCACAGATGGAAAGCCTCATGATTGCATGTCAGAAATAACCATCAGTGTTTTACCCAGGCCAGACTTAACTGATATACGTTATGAAAATGCAGAAATAACTATATTTATTCAACAGGTCAAGCAAAAAACCCTGATGGCACAAATGCTACAGGATTTGCAGTAGTAACAGAAACTGAAGTTTTCTTAAAACAACCACTACCAAAAAATTACTCTGTTCAAGCAGTCGAATTGGTAGCTTTAACTGAAGCTTGTAAATTAAATAACAAAAAGGTTGTTAACGTTTACACTGACAGTCAGTATGCCTTCTCAACTGTACATGTGTTAACACAGCATTGGAAAAACAGGTATGTTGACATCCACAGCTAAATGTATAAACTACAAATATTTTAGCATTATTAGATGTTATTCAATTGCCATCTACAATAGACTCGTATGAATGACCGGAAGGAAAACCATACTGCCAAAGAATTTGTTTAAATATGCTGCAGTATTGAGCCACGCACCATGTCATGTCTCAACAGGAGGGATGGAAGCAATAATGAACAAGGTTTTTACAGCATATGGTTTTACTAATTATTGAATTTTTTTTTTTAGAATAAATAAATGAATAAAGTTTTGTCTAGCAGGTCAAATATGTGCAAAATACATTCCACAGGGCAATCTAAGACCAAAACGAAGATAATTCCCTAAGCCAGTGTATCTTTTTCAACATATTTGTTTGGATTTCATTATTTCATTATTGTGTAGATTTCATTGAACTAAATTAATGTTAAGGGAAACGATTCTGCTCAGTGACAACAGAGGTTTTTACCAAATGGTCTGAAATATTTCCATGTGCACAAGCAGATGCACTCTCAGTAGCAAAATCACGCGTAAAATAACTCATTTCTAGATTTGAAATTCCTGAAAAGATCTTCAGTGATAATTTGACACACTTTGTAAACTATGTCATCTCACTGATGGCAAAGAACTTAAAATAGATCTTAGAAACCACTGTGATATAGAAGGTTTCGCTAACACATTGGAATTGTTTTACTATTTACATATGCATGTGCAGTGAAGAATTGCTTGCTGCTGATAAATGCAAAGAAGAACAGCTTACACATAGATGCTCACATATAGGCTGCTGAATGCAATGAAGACCTGCTTATCCAGTAAAGTTCAATGTCAATGTGTAATATTCAATTAGGATTTGCAAAACAGTGAAGTTAAACAATGAATGGGTCCATAGTCGGTATGAGAAGACTACAGGAATATTTACCTGGGTGTACGTTCAAACAGAGATGAGAAAATTGCGATAAATTATTGTTTGTTTGTTTGTTAGTATGTATATGAATGTTATGTGTATAAACTGTGTTGAGTTGTAGTTACTCAGTAGTGTCTCAGTGAAACAACCGACGGGGGAAGCCTTGCGGTGACAACAAAAGCAGTGTTTTACTGATCAGTCAAGTTGCTCCAGTGTACTCCATACAAACTGGTTGGCTACTGAAGGGATAGAAAATGGGGAATACTTGTTTTAAAGCAAACAAGGAATTAGATGGGAAAAATACATGTTTTAACGGGACCCAGACAATATTATATAGATGTCGCCACTGAAGTAAAGAACATTTACGTGGGATGGTGTGAGGGTCCTCGTTTGGCTGACGTTCGCTGATATGCTCGCCATGCTCAGAACCAAGTTGAGACGCGTAAGACAACCAAAAGGGACAAGTGTGAAAAGGAGCTGCATTTGGCAACCATGACCATGTATTACGCAGTTGGTGTAAACAGAGGACGAGGCCGAAGTCGAAGACGTGGACGTGTGGGAGAGGAGGTCGAAATGGGCCACGCCAGAGCTATGATCCGAATATTTGTTTTTACTGTGGCCAGACTGGACACTGGAAGAAGGACTGTCCACAGCTGAAAAGTGATGAAATTGGGCAAAAGACTGACTGAGGGTGGGAGGCAGGTTCTGGACGTCACGCGGCAGCGGAGCCTCCACTAATGGGTGATAGCACAAACACACTCACACATTTTTCCTGCTCTGTGTAGTGAAGCAACGCTTGCCGACTGTGATTCACGTAGTAAAGTTTTGCATGCTATTTCCGTCCTAGAGCAAAGATATTTCTCTCAGAATATAGGAACTTATGTTCATCAGTAGTGACGTCAGGGGAGTTTGATTGTCCTCCAAAGTTAAGTGGAAACCACGTTTACTGTATGTCTGCATCAGGCCAGGTTGTGAAGGAGAAAATGACAATGCCCATTGTTATCAGAGTTGTGTCCCATTAACCTGATGGGCTGTGATCTCATGTGTAAATTAGGCATTATTTTAACTTCTACACCAGAGGGTGTTAAGGTTATGTTACAGCCTGACAAAGTTTTCACAGCAGTGCAGTTTGATTCATCGGCACTTACATATGCTTATGAGTGGAAACTTCCCAGCTCTCCTTTTTCACAACAACTAGTGGAAGAAGCAAAAGCGTTAGTTTCACCCCTTTCTGATTTCATGCAACCTACTGATTTGCACTGCACATCACACATTTCTTTGGGGCCTGACAATGACTATGAGAAGAAGTGAAAAAATATGTGCGCCTACTTTATTGACTCCAGAGCACTTCAATTTTTTTAATGTTTGTGGTACTCGCCCTCACATTTCCTTGGCCAAACGTACACACAGGCAGTGACAAGGTGTGGGAGAGTTTGTTGCTACATGTCAGAAAGAAATGGAGTGGACCGTTTCACCTGCTGATCCAAATTTGATGTTTTCTGAACGATTGTCAGCATACAAAAAAACATTTTTGAGTACAATGCATTGTCAAAGAACTGTGGACTTAATTCCTACCACAGAATCACATTTTGAAGCATGTTTTTTATCTGAAACAGATTTGTCTTCGATACCCATGTTGGCTGAAGTGCCCAATGATCTTTGGGCTAAGAGCAAATATGATGTGGGGTTGATAAAAGGCTGTGAACCAGTAATTGTCACCCCTAAATCAGACTTTTGTCCATGTAAAAAACAATACCCTTTTAAGCCTGAAGCAATTAAAGGGATTAAACCTGTTTTTCAATCTTTTCAGAAAACAGGCGTTATTGTTCCTTTTGAAAATTCACCTGTGCTTACTCCATTGATTCCTGTTAAAAAGATTAAAGATGCTGGCCAGCCAGATGAATGGCGTTTTGTACAGGACCTCCAAGCGGTGAATGCTGCAGTTCAGCCACATGCTCCTACTGTGCCCAACCCACACACTATTTTGTCTCAAATTACATCAGATGCACAGTTTTTCTCAGTGGTTGACTTGTCGCCAGTGCACCCTGATAGCCCATTTTGGTTTGCTTTTTAGTTTGAAGGGAGATCTTGGACTTTTACCCGGTTATGCCAGGGGTACTGTGAAAGTCCCACTATTTACAATGCTGCCCTCAAAGCTAGTCTGGATTAACTTCAATCAACCACAGGCTCTGCTCTTTTGCAGTATGTGGATGACATCCTTTTATGTAGTCCATCTAAACAACAGTGTGAAAAAGACCAAATGACTCAAATAACTTTCTTGCTTTCAAAATTTTTCCTCTAGTGACGCTGACTTAGAGAGGGATGAAGATAATCATGTTTAATTGTTCATGTTTTGATTGTTTATCATTGGACCCTTTATTACTATGATGCCTCCATTTTAAACTCATGTTGTGTGCAAATGCAGGCTGATGTTTTACAGATAAAGTTATTATTTTCCTTGTTTCTTTTGGGTTGATTAATATAATGGTATTATTAGTTAAAACTGCTTTGTACTTCATATTTATCCATGTCTAAATAGCTTTAAACAAAAACAAACGTAGTACTTTTCAGGATAGGAAACAACAACACTAAATTTTTTCAGGAATCCAAGAATAAGCTTCTTTTCACGAGTTCTACACAATTCCGGATTTTGATATAAAATTAATTCCTTCACTCAAACCAAGTTAAAACTGCTTTGTCCTTCATATTTATCCATGTCTAAATAGCTTTAAACAAAAAAGAACGTTGTACTTTGCAGGATAGGAAAGAACAACACTAAACCTTTAGGAATCCGAGAATAAGCTTATTTTCACGAGTTCTACACAATTTCAGATTTTGTTATAAAATGAATTCCTTCACTCAAACCAAGTTAAAACTGCTTTGTCCTTCATATTTTTGCATGTCTAAATAGGTTTCAGGCATAAAATTCTTCATATTACCCTGTATGTGAAAGAAGCATACTTGTGATGGAGCAATACACTCCTTTTGGGTAACCTAAACTGATGGTTGGGGAGGAAAGTTAGAAGAACAATCAACTATCAACCAAAGACAGATGACGTGATGAGCGGGCAATATAACTGTGTGTTTTTACTTCAGTGGTCAGAGCAACTCTGTATTCTGTACTGTGTTGTTCTCTCTTTCAAGATATTATTATTAAAGCCTCTTATCTCCTCAGAAGAAAATAACTGACTCTGTGCGTTACTAAATTTCCACCACAATTTTGGCGTCACGAACAGGATCCCTCGACTGGTGTCTCTGGACCGGATCGCAGTGCATGGCCAGCCTGGACTGAAGTAGCTGTTCCAGCCTCATACCTCCAAGGCCTTTTCTGAGAGAGAGGACTGGCAGGTCCTTTTCCTGAATACCAGCGCTGGGATCATTTTTGAAATATGATAGTCTGAGACGATAGGACTGCTTTTTAGTTTTTATTTGAATAAAAGAGGGTTTCCCGGTTGTGTCATTAGTGAGACAGAGATTTCATGGGTAAGTGAAACTTTTGAAGCAGTCCGAAGAAGTGTGAAGTACTCCGAAGAAGTGTGAGTACAGATTAAGGTCCTCATTGGAGACGTCCTTTGAGTGAAGGAATATATTTCCCCATTCCAAGTCTGAGAATGGGAAACAGTAGGTCTCAGACTTTTGACCCTACCGTTAGAAATAAGAAAATTAGAAGAAAAGTTTTGCAAATATGAGAAGAAGAAGAAGAGATGAAGCAAAAAAAAGAAAATTAAGTTTAAATAAGAAGTAAGAAAGGTATAGAATTTTGGAAAAAATAAAGTGTATTAAGAGAAAGAAAGGAAAATGTTAAACAAATGCCATGACGGAATGATGATAATAATTTAGTATTAGCTGTGCCGGATCCAGACCTGGACTCCTGCCCTCCACGACGCCTGCAACAACAACAGCCAGCCCTGCCACAAGCCTCTGGCTCTCGGGAAGAAGGGACTTCTTCCATCCTCCCTCGGGAAGAAATTCCATCATTCTCACAACATCAGTTACATAGGTCTGATGATGAGGAAAAGGAAGACGTTTGGTTCTCCAGCGTACCTGCCCAAGAACTTTTAACGCAAGTGACAAAAATCCTTTACCCACAATCTGGACTTCAGAGATCTAAACGTGAGAAAAAACAAAACCAGATTCAAACCATGCCTATGGTTAAAGTTGCAGTTCCCACTGGACCATTACTGGTTTATCGACCCTGGACTGAGACTGACATCATGGAAGCATAACAATGCTTACCAGATCCAGAGATTTCTGGACCCCATTTTGCTGACGAGTTGCGAGATTTCTGCGCACAATTCTGCCTGACTGGGGTTGAATTGCCTCGCATATTGGCAAAAAAGTTCAAACCGACCGACCTCGGCAAAATAGAGGCCAGTATGCTACAACTGGATTTGCGACCTACCAACAGTGAACGAGGACATAATGATAACGCTCAATATGAAGCAGCCATCCAAAGACTGTGTCAAGCCATCACCACTCAATTTCCAACCAAAATCAATATGTCCCACATTTACACCTGCAAACAGAAACCTGGTGAAGGGACTGATGATTTTGTACACCGCATCCTTGAGAAAGTCAGCAAGCACAGCGGTCATCAGAGACCAAGGGATTTGGGTAATGAATCAGGACCATGGGAGAGTATTGCATGCAATGGAATGTCCGACCATAGTTGGTAAAAAGCGGGTAAGAAAAGGTTAAAATACCCGACTGTACACAATCAATAGTGGGAGCGTATGTGTTCGGCTACAAGAAGGTGTGAAAGTCCGACCATGGTTTGTAAAAAGCGGGTAAGAAAAGGTGCGAATGCCCGACAATGTATGATCAAAAGAGGGAGCGGAGGTTTTCGGCTGCAAGAAGGTCTGAATGTCCAACCATAATTTTTTTTAAAACGGGGAAGAAAATAATCGAAAGCCCGACTATACACCATCAAAAGCGGGAGCGGAGGTGGTCAGCTGCAAGAAGGTCTGAATGTCCATCAATAATTGCTAGAAAACATGAAAGAAAATTTTCGAATATCAAACCGCACATGATCATAAGCGGGAGAGGAGGTGTTCAGCTGCAGGAAGGTTTGAATGTCCACCCATAATTCCTGAAAAATGGGTGAAAAAAAAGGTAAGAATGCCCAACCATACATCATCAAAAGCAGGTGTGAATGTTAGATCATAATTTGCAAAAAGCTGATGAGAAAGGGTGAGAATGCCCGACTATACACCTTCAAATGCAGGAGCGGAGGTGTTCGGCTGTAAGGAGGTGTGAATCTCCGACCATAATTGCTGAAAAATGTGTTAGAAAAGGTAAGAATGCCGGAGCATACATCATCAAGAGCGGGAGAGGTGGTGTTCGGCTGCAAGTAGGTGTGAATGTCCAGCCATAATTACTCACAAACGGGTAAGAAAAGGTAGTATTGCCAGACCATACATGATCAAAACAGGGAGCGGAGGTGGTTTGGCTGAGAGAAGGTGTGAATGTCCGACTAAAGTTCAAATATATTAACAAAAGCGGGAGGAGAGGTCTTCGGATGAGAGTGGTTGAGAATTTCCAACCATAATCTATAAAATGCGGTGAAAAAAAAGGTGTGATAGAACACTAAAAGGTGGAGCGGAAGTGTTCGGCTGCAAGAAGGTGTGAATGTCCGACTATATTTGGTGAAAAGCAGGTGAAGCAAGGTCTGAATGCCCAACCTTACATCATGAAAAGCGAGATCAGAGGTGTTTGGCTGAGAGAAGGCCACAGTTTGCGATGCAATAATTAAAGGCCTCATGCCAGATGTCGCCACTGAAGTAAAGAACATTTACGTGGGATGGTGTGAGGGTCCTCGTTTGGCTGACGTTCGCCGATATGCTCGCCATGCTCATAACCAAGTTGAGACGCGTAAGACAACCAAAAGGGACAAGTGTGAAAAGGAGCTGCATTTGGCAGCCATGACCATGTATTACGCAGTTGGTGTAAACAGAGGACGAGGCCGAAGTCGAAGACGTGGACGTGTGGGAGAGGAGGTCGAAATGGGCCACGCCAGAGCTATGATCCGAATATTTGCTTTTACTGTGGCCAGACTGGACACTGGAAGAAGGACTGTCCACAGCTGAAAAGTGATGAAATTGGGCAAAAGACTGACTGAGGGTGGGAGGCAGGTTCTGGACGTCACGCGGCAGCGGAGCCTCCACTAATGGGTGATAGCACAAACACACTCACACATTTTTCCTGCTCTGTGTAGTGAAGAAACGCTTGCCGACTGTGATTCACGTAGTAAAGTTTTGCATGCTATTTCCGTCCTAGAGCAAAGATATTTCTCTCAGAATATAGGAACTTATGTTCATCAGTAGTGACGTCAGGGGAGTTTGATTGTCCTCCAAAGTTAAGTGGAAACCACGTTTACTGTATGTCTGCATCAGGCCAGGTTGTGAAGGAGAAAATGACAATGCCCATTGCGTGTTGTCACTCCCGATGAGCTCTCCTTCAAACACTCATTTTTGTTATCAGAGTTGTGTCCCATTAACCTGATGGGCTGTGATCTCATGTGTAAATTAGGCATTATTTTAACTTCTACACCAGAGGGTGTTAAGGTTATGTTACAGCCTGACAAAGTTTTCACAGCAGTGCAGTTTGATTCATCGGCACTTACATATGCTTATGAGTGGAAACTTCCCAGCTCTCCTTTTTCACAACAACTAGTGGAAGAAGCAAAAGCGTTAGTTTCACCCCTTTCTGATTTCATGCAACCTACTGATTTGCACTGCACATCACACATTTCTTTGGGGCCTGACAATGACTATGAGAAGAAGTGAAAAAATATGTGCGCCTACTTTATTGGCTGTGTCGCTCACTCCAGAGCACTTCGATTTTTTTAATGTTTGTGGTACTCGCCCTCACATGTCCTTGGCCAAACGTACACACAGGCAGTGACAAGGTGTGGGAGAGTTTGTTGCTACATGTCAGAAATAAATGGAGTGGACCGTTTCACCTGCTGATCCAAATTTGATGTTTTCTGAACGATTGTCAGCATACAAAAAAAACATTTTTGAGTACAATGCATTGTCAAAGAACTGTGGACTTAATTCCTATCACAGAATCACATTTTGAAGCATGTTTTTTATCTGAAACAGATTTGTCTTCGATACCCATGTTGGCTGAAGTGCCCAATGATCTTTGGGCTAAGAGCAAATATGATGTGGGGTTGATAAAAGGCTGTGAACCAGTAATTGTCACCCCTAAATCAGACTTTTGTCCATGTAAAAAACAATACCCTTTTAAGCCTGAAGCAATTAAAGGGATTAAACCTGTTTTTCAATCTTTTCAGAAAACAGGCATTATTGTTCCTTTTGAAAATTCACCTGTGCTTACTCCATTGATTCCTGTTAAAAAGATTAAAGATGCTGGCCAGCCAGATGAATGGCGTTTTGTACAGGACCTCCAAGCGGTGAATGCTGCAGTTCAGCCACATGCTCCTACTGTGCCCAACCCACACACTATTTTGTCTCAAATTACATCAGATGCACAGTTTTTCTCAGTGGTTGACTTGTCGCCAGTGCACCCTGATAGCCCATTTTGGTTTGCTTTTTAGTTTGAAGGGAGATCTTGGACTTTTACCCGGTTATGCCAGGGGTACTGTGAAAGTCCCACTATTTACAATGCTGCCCTCAAAGCTAGTCTGGATTAACTTCAATCAACCACAGGCTCTGCTCTTTTGCAGTATGTGGATGACATCCTTTTATGTAGTCCATCTAAACAACAGTGTGAAAAAGACAGTGAATCTGTTGAAACATCTTCATTCTTATGGCCATAAAGCCAGCCTTTCTAATTTACAGTTTGTACAGGACGAAGTCACCTTTTTGGGTCATGTGATTTCTAAGGATGGGCGCTCACTTTCTCCTAAACGTGTTGCTGCAGTTCAGATCATTCCTAAACCGGTTACTAAAAAACAGCTTATGTCATTCTTAGGTATAACATCTTACTGCAGGAACTTTATTCCTAACTACTCTTTTCTCGAAGCTCTCTTAGGTGCTCTTATCCATGGTAAAGGCCTCCAGTCAGCTGATCGTGTTCCATGGACTCCTGAGGCTGAATCAGCCTTTAGTCAGCTTAAGCTGGCTCTTCAAACAGCACCAACACTTGGCATTCCAGATCCTCATAAACCTTTCATACAGGCAGTTGATGAGAAGCATGGTTGTATGACATCTGTTCTTATGCAGGAACATGGGGCAGGCAAAGGCCAGTGGCTCATTTCTCAGCAAAACTGGACTCTGTGGCTGCAGGCCTGCCTGGTTGTCTTCGTGTTGTTGCAGCTGCAGAGAAAGCTGTCCTGGCCTCCCAAGATATTGTGGGCTACGCTAATTTGACTGTTTTGGTTCCTCATGCTGTTGCCATTATTCTTCTCGAGCAGAAAACTTCACATCTTTCAACTGCTCGTTGGCTCAGATACACCTCTGTGATATGCCAAATGTCACTGTTAAACGTTGTACTGTTCTGAATCCTGCTACTTTGCTTCCGACTCCTGAGGATGGGGAGCCTCATGACTGTGAAGCTGTTTTGGAACAAGTTTGTACACCCCGACCTGATCTTTTAGAGACTCCTCTTCCAAACTCTGACATGATTCTTTTTGTAGATGGATCAGCTTTGCGTGATCCAGCCACAGGTACTAACTGTGTTTGGTTTGCAGTATGTTCTTCACATGACACTTTGTTGTCTGGTTCTCTTCCTAAACATTTCTCTGCTCAAACTACTGAGCTTATTGCACTTACTGAAGCTTGTAAGTTGGCAGCTGGTAAGTCTGTCACTATTTACACAGATTCCAGATATGCTTTTGGTGTTGTTCATGACTTTGGTGCGCTGTGGAAACACAGGCATTTCCTTAAATCAGATGGTAAAACTATTCTGAACTCCAAGCAGGTTTCTGATCTTCTTGATGCGATCCTTTTGCCTACAGCAATCTCGGTCTGTAAGTGTGCGGCTCACACTAACTCAGACGATCCTGTTGCTTGTGGCAATGCCAGAGCTGATGCTGCAGCTAAGCAAGCAGCTAAATCTTTTCCTGTTTTCTCTTCCCTCTCTTTGCAGGCAGAAGACTCCCTCACAGATCTCCATGCTTTGCAAACTTTTGCCTCTGCAGATGAAATTTGGTCCTCTGGACGCATTTGGTCCTCTGTGGGTGCAACTCATATGGATGGTGTTTGGATGGGACCTAATGGTAAACCCTGTCTACCTAAACATTTTTTTCCTCATTTTTCAAAATTGACACATGGGTTGGACCATGTGTCAAAAGGGGGGATGCTGAATGCACTCACTGCTCAGTGGTTCACAAAAGGGTTCAGTTCATATGCGCAAAAATACTGTCAGTCATGTATGGTTTGTGCCACACATAATGTAGGAAAGGCATTACACACATCGCAAGTTGCACACCCTCCACCAGAGAAACCTTTTGAACATTTGATGATGGATTTTGTTGAACTCACACCAGCTGAAGGAAAGAAATATGCACTAGTAATAGTGGACGTGTTTAGTAAATGGGTTGAAGTTTTCCCTGCAAAACATGCAAACAGTAATGCAGTGACTAAAGCACTGCTAAACAGAAATCATTCCTAGATGGGGCATTCCAGAGAAGATCAGCAGTGATAATGGCACACATTTTGTAAACACTGCATTGACTGAGGTTGGTAAATTCCTGGGAATAACCTTGCGCACACATTGTGCTTATCATCCACAGAGTGGAGGTGCTGTGGAAAGAGAAAATGGTACATTAAAGTCCAAGTTAGCCAAATGTTGTGAAGAAACAGGTCTGCCATGGACAAAAGCATTACCTATTGTGCTTACCTACATGAGAATGAGAATCAGAGCTCAAGTGAATCTCAGCGCATTTGAAATTTTATTTGGCAGACCTCCTAACCTGGGATTGGGACCTGTAACCAGACCCCTCCCTTCCACAACTGTTTGTGATGATGCTATGTTGTCTTACTGTCGAAACCTTTCCACTGTTCTATCTCAAGTTTCACAGAAAGTAAAAGCAGCCCTTCCAGCCACAGAAAACACACCACTCCAACCAGATGACAGGTGGAGTGTTACTACTGCAAATCCTGTAGCATTTGTGCCATCAGGGTTTTTTGCTTGACCTGTTGAATAAATATAGTTATTTCTGCATTTTCATAACGTATATCAGTTAAGTCTGGCCTGGGTAAAACACTGATGGTTATTTCTGACATGCAATCATGAGGCTTTCCATCTGTGGGGTAGGTAGCGGTGTGGATGGATTAAGTGTAGCACATCTCTCGACAACAAGGTGTGGCTGTGAAAGAAGAACTGTTATGTAGGAGAGATGTCTGGTAAAGATATTTTGTTAAGTAACCATATCACAGCCACTGCATGAGGTACCTTAAGTGTTAATGGGTGAAATAACACCATTATTGTTGATGCCTGCACTGCCAATGGCTTCTGGCCATTGATTCAAAAGTACGATCTCGTCCCTTTTTCCCCCTTTCAGTGGACACTGGCCCCTAATTACCGCAATTCAGCAGGGGGTCTTTCATTAGGAGTACTGGACTCCCCCGTGCACGGTTTCAGCTCCGACCCTGGAAAGCGGAAAAAACGTTGAGATCTGGTTTGAGGACCCAATTGTTGAGAAAAGTCTCTCAATGAGACTCAGAGTTGCTGGAGTCAGTTAATGCAAATGTTTAATCTTGCAGCAAGTTCAAGAATGTGTGTGTGTATGGGTGTATGTGTGCGAACGTGTGTGAGTTTGTGTGTGTGAGAGTTTAAAGAACCTGTTATCAACAGGCAGGTCTTAACTAGTATGGCACAGGTCCAGCCTGTCTCATCTTTTTTGGAAGGTCCAGCGCTCGGCCGTAACCCTTCTGTCTGTTTGGACTCTCACATACATTCGGTTAATCATAGAAAAACGAGAACAAAACTTTTTAGCCCCTTAAATTCATAAAACAGACATGGTGCAGTTATTTCCATTCTAGAAAATAAGAGTAATCACCACCATTCCTATAAATTCTGGATATTCTAACAATCTGAATCTTTTTTAAATGTTCGATGAAGCCCTTTGCTGTTCTATTTAGAGACTCAGCTGATCATAAACCAAGTTTTGCTCTTGAACCAAGCTTCTAAACTCTTCACCTTTTTCATTTCTCAGTTAGTATTCACTTTAAAACTGATTAAAAGAAAAATTAAATGAATGCGTATCAACAAATGTGGGATCTAAACTCTAGTGCTTTCTCTAAAATAATTTCCTTTCTCAATTCAGAAATGTGTGTGTGTAAGTCACAACACACGTGACACCAAAACGGCTTTCTTTTCTCTCTTTTCTCTACACTCTGCACTGTGAGCACACACACCAAATCAGAAAGGCTTTTTTCTCTCTTTTCTACATTATGGACTGTGGGGACACAAAACCGCTCTCTCTCTTTTTTTTTTGATTGTGTGCCAGAGCGTTGTCTCACGTATTAGATTATGCTTAAGATACGAATGGGTTTATCAGTCACATCAGAATCCATACATACTGATCCTCCCGTAATAAAATGGTCGGATCTTATCAAACACACTTTGTTTCTTGTGACAAGTCAGCGAAACAGCGTATACACGTCAAGACACTGAATCAAGTTTGCCACAAGAACTCATAAGTTTGGCAGTATTGCTCTGCCGTCAGCAATCATACACCCATTTTATTTTCATGAGACATGTGCAGGCACCTGTTCATCTACTGTTCTATCACTATGAATTAGTTTATCTATTATCAATAAGGATACTTCTACAACTACTATCAAAGTATGTCCGGACTTCTTATGTTGTCAGTTGCTATATATGAATAAGTGGGTTGCTACTGAAAAGCATTAAGCATGTCACACAGCCCAAACATATAACATTTCAGGACACACCACACAGTTAACAACCACAGTGAAGCGTGTCAAAGCCCAAACATGTAACATTCAACAGGACACTTACACAACACATTCAAATCAAACAGTCAGACAACATACAAGAACATATACCCCAGCCGGCATTGCTCCCTGCCTATTTTCCTACAACTCACTATGTGTGCGCACACCTTTATTCACAAACTCTTCAACTTATACTCTTTTACCGAATCTGCTACAGCTCGATTGGCCAAATACCCTTAGATCCTATTTCGGTGAATTTGACATCTGCCTTGTATGTAACAGATTAGCGGTTTAGCAGTTTTAATTTAGTTTGAGTGAAGGAATTCATTTTATAGCATAATCCGAAATCGTGAAGAACTCATGAAAGTAAGCTTATTCTCGGATTCCTGAAACTTTAGATTTGCTCTTTCTTTTACTGCAAAGTACAACGTTGAGCAGCACTAATGAGTTGTTTCTATTTTTGGCAGGCTTTACCTTTGCGGATGAAGCCCTTTCTGTCTGTGCAAAAGAAATCTTGTTACTGTGCAGAGTGACTTCTCTGAGTAGAGTCGCCTTACTTGTTGCGACTGTGCCGATGTTCGAAGCTGGAGTGCAAAGTTGTTGCTTGAATGGTGCTCGCTGGAGCGTGTGGTAGTGTAAAGTTATACCATTTAAAAGGGCTGAAGAGTGCTCAGTGCAGCGGGTGGGCGGAGGTGCAAAGTGACACTATGGCCATAAAAAGAACACCGCTACAAGTGCGCATTGTGCCAGGAAGGGCCCTCGGACGGGAACCAGTGGACAGTTATCGCTTCTCGGCCTTTTGGCTAAGATCAAGTGTAGTATCTGTTATTATCAGTTTAATGTCTGATATGTCCTCTATGCGAGGACTACATATTAAATGGATTTTTATCAATAGGAGTTGAAAAAGGAGCTTACTCCGTTCACTCCAAGCATTGACCCGGTACTGCAGTGCCGCTGGGAACAGTGCGCTCTCCTCTGCTCTTGTGAAAAAGCAAACAGCGGTGCAGGATGGAAGTTTCTTTTAATCTGCTGAGAAAAGAGAGTGAATGCGAAGCAGACTTTAACACGGCTCTGGGAGCGAGCCGAGTGCGGGCTAACCGGGAGAATTGCTTGAAAGAAATGCAACACCGAATGAGCAGTCAGAACAAAGCCTCAATACGGTGTTCCCGTGTTGTTTGTGGCTGCCTTGTCTTTTGCACAGAGTAAAAGACAAGGCAGCCATCGAATAGGGCCCGATTGTTCCTACTTGGTCAGCCGAGGAGCAAGGGGGGGGAGCAAGCGTCTCAACCAAGCAAAGCTCACCATGGGGAAGGTGGCTATGCCAACTAGCCTGATGCCCTGCTCCCGCAGTGATGGATAATCGTACACTGGTTTCTCTTCATAATGTACAAGTCTTTCGCCTTTTACTAAAGACTCCCGTGGAGAGCAGCACTAATGAATTGTTCCTATTTTTGGCAGGCTTTACCTTTGCGGGTGAAGCCCTTTCTGTCTGTGCAAAAGAAATCTTGTTACTGTGCAGAGTGACTTCTCTGAGTAGAGTCGCCTTACTTGTTGCGACTGTGCCGATGTTGCTTGAATGGTGCTCGCTGGAGCGTGCGGTAGTGTAAAGTTATACCATTTAAAAGGGTTGAAGAGTGCTCAGTGCAGCGGGTGGGCGGAGGTGCAAAGTGACACTATGGCCATAAAAAGAACACCGCTACAAGTGCGCATTGTGCCAGGAAGGGCCCTCGGACGTGAACCAGTGGACAGTTATCGCTTCTCGGCCTTTTGGCTAAGATCAAGTGTAGTATCTGTTCTTATCAGTTTAATGTCTGATATGTCCTCTATGCGAGGACTACATATTAAATGGATTTTTATCAATAGGAGTTGAAAAAGGAGCTTGCTCCGTTCACTCCAAGCATCGACCCGGTACTGCAGTGCCGCTGGGAACGGTGCGCTCTCCTCTGCTCTTGTGAAAAAGCAAGCAGCGGTGCAGGATGGAAGTTTCAGGGAGCCTAAGATGAAACTTTCTTTTAATCTGCTGAGAAAAGAGAGTGAATGCAAAGCAGACTTTAACACGGCTCTGGGAGCGAGCAGAGTGCGGGCTAACCGGGAGAATTGCTTGAAAGAAACGCGACACCGAATGAGCAGTCAGAACAAAGCCTCAATACGGTGTTCCCGTGTTGTTTGTGGCTGCCTTGTCTTTGGCACAGAGTAAAAGACAAGGCAGCCATCGAATAGGGCCCGATTGTTCCAACTTGGTCAGCCGAGGAGCAAGGGGGGGGAGCAAGCGTCTCAACCAAGCAAAGCTCACCATGGGGAAGGTGGCTATGCCAACTAGCCTGATGCCCTGCTCCCGCAGTGATGGATAATCGTACTCTGGTTTCTCTTCATAACGTACAAGTCCTTCGCCTTTTACTAAAGACTTCTGTGGAGAGCAGCACTAATGAATTGTTTCTATTTTTGGCAGGCTTTACCTTTGGGGGTGAAGCCCTTTCTGTCTGTGCAAAAGAAATCTTGTTACTGTGCAGAGTGACTTCTCTGAGGAGAGTCGCCTTACTTGTTGCGACTGTGCCGATGTTGCTTGAATGGTGCTCGCTGGAGCGTGCGGTAGTGTAAAGTTATACCATTTAAAAGGGTTGAAGAGTGCTCAGTGCAGCGGGTGGGCGGAGGTGCAAAGTGACACTATGGCCATAAAACGAACACCGCTACAAGTGCGCATTGTGCCAGGAAGGGCCCTCGGACGTGAACCAGTGGACAGATATTGCTTCTCGGCCTTTTGGCTAAGATCAAGTGTGGTATCTGTTCTTATCAGTTTCATATGTGATATGTCTATGCAAGGACTACATATTAAATGGATTTTTATCAATAGGAGTTGAAAAAGGAGCTTACTCCGTTCACTCCAAGCATCGACCCGGTACTGCAGTGCCGCTGGGAACGGTGTGCTCTCCTCTGCTCTTGTGAAAAAGCAAACAGCGGTGCAGGATGGAAGTTTCTTTTAATCTGCTGAGAAAAGAGAGTGAATGCGAAGCAGACTTTAACACGGCTCTGGGAGCGAGCCGAGTGCGGGCTAACCAGGAGAATTGCTTGAAAGAAACGCGACACCGAATGAGCGGTCAGAACAAAGCCTCAATACGGTGTTCCTGTGGTGTTTTTATAAAATGCGGTGTAAAAAAAGGTGTGAATGCCCCATAGAAAACTAAAAGGTGGAGCGGAAGTGTTCGGCTGCAAGAAGGTGTGAATGTCCGACTATATTTGGTGAAAAGCAGGTGAAGCAAGGTCTGAATGCCCAACCTTACATCATCAAAAGCGAGATCAGAGGTTTTTGGCTGCAAGAAGGCCATAGTTTGCCAAAAGCGGGTAAGGTGCGAATGATCGGCTAAATATCAACAAAAGTGGGGGCGGAGGTCTTCGGATGCAAGTGGGTGTGAATATCCCACCATACAAGTATGGTGGAGAGGAAGCTGTGAATGGCCGACCATAGTTTGCAAAAAGCGGGTGAGAAAAGGTGCGAATGTCCAACCATACATGATCAAAACAGGGAGCGGAGGTGTTTGGCTGCGACAAGGTGTGAATGTCCACCCATAATTAATGAAAAGCAGGCAACAAGTAGGTTCGAATGCCCAACCATACATCATCAAAAGCAGGAGTGGATGTGTTCGGCTACAAGAAGGTTTGAATGTCCGAGCATAGTTTGTAAAAAGCGGGTAAGAAAAGGTTCGAATGCCCGAACATACACCATCAAAAGAGGGAGCGGAGGTGTTCCGCTGTAAGACGGTGTGAATGTCCGACCATAGTTGGTAAAAAGTGGGTATGAAAAGGTTCGAATGCCCAAATTCGGCTGCAAAAAACTGTGTTCGGCTGCAAAAAGGTGTGAATGTTCGACTAAATTTTGTAAAAAGCGGGTAAGACAAGGTGCGAATGCCTGACAATGTATGATCAAAAGCGGGAGCGGAGGTGTTCAGCTGCAAGAAGGTCTAAATGTCCATTTTTAATTGCTAGAAAACATGAAAGAAAATTTTCGAAAATCAATCCGCACATGATCATAAGTGGGAGAGGAGGTGTTCAGCTGCAAGAAGGTGTGAATGTCCTACCATAATTGCTGAAAAATGTGTTAGAAACGGTAAGAATGCCGGACCATACATCATCAAAAGCTAGAGAGGTGGTGTTCGGCTGCAAGTAGGTGTGAATGTCTGACTAAAGTTCAAATATATTAACAAAAGCGGGAGGAGAGGTCTTCGGATGAGTGGTTGAGAATTTCCAACCATAATCTATAAAATGCGGTGAAAAAAAAGGTGTGATAGATACCTAAAAGGTGGAGCGGAAGTGTTCGGCTGCAAGAAGGTGTGAATGTTATATATATAGTTGGTGAAAAGCAGGAAAAGCAAGGTCTGAATGCCCAATCTTACATCATCAAAAGCGAGATCAGAGGTGTTTGGCGGCAAGAAAACGGGTAAGGTGTGAATGACCGACTAAATATCAACAAAAGTGGGGGCGGAGGTCTTCGGATGCAAGTGGGTGTGAATATCCCACCATACAAGTATGGTGGAGAGGAAGCTGTGAATGGCCGACCATAGTTTGCAAAAAGCGGGTGAGAAAAGGTGCGAATGTCCAACCATACATGATCAAAACAGGGAGCGGAGGTGTTTGGCTGCGACAAGGTGTGAATGTCCACACATAATTAATGAAAAGCGGGCAACAAGTAGGTTCGAATGCCCAACCATACATTAACAAAATCAGGAGTGGATGTGTTTGGCTACAAGAAGGTTTGAATGTCCGAGCATAGTTTGTAAAAAGCGGGTATTGTCAGGCATTCGCACCTTGTCTTACCCGCTTTTTACAAAATTTAGTCGAACATTCACACCTTTTTGCAGCCGAACACAGTTTTTTGCAGCCGAATTTGGGCATTCGAACCTTTTCATACCCACTTTTTACCAACTATGGTCGGACATTCACACCGTCTTACAGCGGAACACCTCCGCTCCCTCTTTTGATGGTGTATGTTCGGGCATTCGAACCTTTTCTTACCCGCTTTTTACAAACTATGCTCGGACATTCAAACCTTCTTGTAGCCGAACACATCCACTCCTGCTTTTGATGATGTATGGTTGGGCATTCGAACCTACTTGTTGCCCGCTTTTCATTAATTATGGGTGGACATTCACACCTTGTCGCAGCCAAACACCTCCGCTCCCTGTTTTGATCATGTATGGTTGGACATTCGCACCTTTTCTCACCCGCTTTTTGCAAACTATGGTCGGCCATTCACAGCTTCCTCTCCACCATACTTGTATGGTGGGATATTCACACCCACTTGCATCCGAAGACCTCCGCCCCCACTTTTGTTGATATTTAGCCGATCATTCGCACCTTACCCGCTTTTGGCAAACTATGGCCTTCTTGCAGCCAAAAACCTCTGATCTCGCTTTTGATGATGTAAGGTTGGGCATTCAGACCTTGCTTCACCTGCTTTTCACCAAATATAGTCGGACATTCACACCTTCTTGCAGCCGAACACTTCCGCTCCACCTTTTAGTTTTCTATGGGGCATTCACACCTTTTTTTACACCGCATTTTATAAAAACACCACAGGAACACCGTATTGAGGCTTTGTTCTGACCGCTCATTCGGTGTCGCGTTTCTTTCAAGCAATTCTCCTGGTTAGCCCGCACTCGGCTCGCTCCCAGAGCCGTGTTAAAGTCTGCTTCGCATTCACTCTCTTTTCTCAGCAGATTAAAAGAAACTTCCATCCTGCACCGCTGCTTGCTTTTTCACAAGAGCAGAGGAGAGCGCACCGTTCCCAGCGGCACTGCAGTACCAGGTCGATGCTTGGAGTGAACGGAGCAAGCTCCTTTTTCAACTCCTATTGATAAAAATCCATTTAATATGTAGTCTTCGCATAGAGGACATATCAGACATTAAACTGATAAGAACAGATACTACACTTGATCTTAGCCAAAAGGCCGAGAAGCGATAACTGTCCACTGGTTCACGTCCGAGGGCCCTTCCTGGCACAATGCGCACTTGTAGCGGTGTTCTTTTTATGGCCATAGTGTCACTTTGCACCTCCGCCCACCCGCTGCACTGAGCACTCTTCAACCCTTTTAAATGGTATAACTTTACACTACCGCACGCTCCAGCGAGCACCATTCAAGCAACATCGGCACAGTCGCAACAAGTAAGGCGACTCTACTCAGAGAAGTCACTCTGCACAGTAACAAGATTTCTTTTGCACAGACAGAAAGGGCTTCACCCGCAAAGGTAAAGCCTGCCAAAAATAGGAATAATTCATTAGTGCTGCTCTCCACGGGAGTCTTTAGTAAAAGGCGAAAGACTTGTACATTATGAAGAGAAACCAGTGTACGATTATCCATCACTGCGGGAGCAGGGCATCAGGCTAGTTGGCATAGCCACCTTCCCCATGGTGAGCTTTGCTTGGTTGAGACGCTTGCTCCCCCCCCTTGCTCCTCGGCTGACCAAGTAGGAACAATCGGGCCCTATTCGATGGCTGCCTTGTCTTTTACTCTGTGCAAAAGACAAGGCAGCCACAAACAACACGGGAACACCGTATTGAGGCTTTGTTCTGACTGCTCATTCAGTGTCGCGTTTCTTTCAAGCAATTCTCCCGGTTAGCCCGCACTCGGCTCGCTCCCAGAGCCGTGTTAAAGTCTGCTTCGCATTCACTCTCTTTTCTCAGCAGATTAAAAGAAACTTCCATCCTGCACCGCTGTTTGCTTTTTCACAAGAGCAGAGGAGAGCGCACTGTTCCCAGCGGCACTGCAGTACCGGGTCGATGCTTGGAGTGAACGGAGTAAGCTCCTTTTTCAACTCCTATTGATAAAAATCCATTTAATATGTAGTCCTCGCATAGAGGACATATCAGACATTAAACTGATAATAACAGATACTACACTTGATCTTAGCCAAAAGGCCGAGAAGCGATAACTGTCCACTGGTTCCCGTCCGAGGGCCCTTCCTGGCACAATGCGCACTTGTAGCGGTGTTCTTTTTATGGCCATAGTGTCACTTTGCACCTCCGCCCACCCGCTGCACTGAGCACTCTTCAGCCCTTTTAAATGGTATAACTTTACACTACCACACGCTCCAGCGAGCACCATTCAAGCAACAACTTTGCACTCCAGCTTCGAACATCGGCACAGTCGCAACAAGTAAGGCGACTCTACTCAGAGAAGTCACTCTGCACAGTAACAAGATTTCTTTTGCACAGACAGAAAGGGCTTCATCCGCAAAGGTAAAGCCTGCCAAAAATAGAAACAACTCATTAGTGCTGCTCAACGTTGTACTTTGCAGTAAAAGAAAGAGCAAATCTAAAGTTTCAGGAATCCGAGAATAAGCTTACTTTCATGAGTTCTTCACGATTTCGGATTTTGCTATAAAATGAATTCCTTCACTCAAACTAAATTAAAACTGCTAAACCGCTAATCTGTTACATACAAGGCAGATGTCAAATTCACCGAAATAGGATCTAAGGGTATTTGGCCAATCGAGCTGTAGCAGCTTCGGTAAAAGAGTATAAGTTGAAGAGTTTGTGAATAAAGGTGTGCGCACACATAGTGAGTTGTAGGAAAATAGGCAGGGAGCAATGCCGGCTGGGGTATATGTTCTTGTATGTTGTCTGACTGTTTGATTTGAATGTGTTGTGTAAGTGTCCTGTTGAATGTTACATGTTTGGGCTTTGACACGCTTCACTGTGGTTGTTAACTGTGTGGTGTGTCCTGAAATGTTATATGTTTGGGCTGTGTGACATGCTTAATGCTTTTCAGTAGCAACCCACTTATTCATATATAGCAACTGACAACATAAGAAGTCCGGACATACTTTGATAGTAGTTGTAGAAGTATCCTTATTGATAATAGATAAACTAATTCATAGTGATAGAACAGTAGATGAACAGGTGCCTGCACATGTCTCATGAAAATAAAATGGGTGTATGATTGCTGACGGCAGAGCAATACTGCCAAACTTATGAGTTCTTGTGGCAAACTTGATTCAGTGTCTTGACGTGTATACGCTGTTTCGCTGACTTGTCACAAGAAACAAAGTGTGTTTGATAAGATCCGACCATTTTATTACGGGAGGATCAGTATGTATGGATTCTGATGTGACTGATAAACCCATTCGTATCTTAAGCATAATCTAATACGTGAGACAACGCCCTGGCACACAATCAAAAAAAAAAAGAGAGAGAGCGGTTTTGTGTCCCCACAGTCCATAATGTAGAAAAGAGAGAAAAAAGCCTTTCTGATTTGGTGTGTGTGCTCACAGTGCAGAGTGTAGAGAAAAGAGAGAAAAGAAAGCCGTTTTGGTGTCACGGGTGTTGTGACTTACACACACACATTTCTGAATTGAGAAAGGAAATTATTTTAGAGAAAGCACTAGAGTTTAGATCCCACATTTGTTGATACGCATTCATTTAATTTTTCTTTTAATCAGTTTTAAAGTGAATACTAACTGAGAAATGAAAAAGGTGAAGAGTTTAGAAGCTTGGTTCAAGAGCAAAACTTGGTTTATGATCAGCTGAGTCTCTAAATAGAACAGCAAAGGGCTTCATCGAACATTTAAAAAAGATTCAGATTGTTAGAATATCCAGAATTTATAGGAATGGTGGTGATTACTCTTATTTTCTAGAATGGAAATAACTGCACCATGTCTGTTTTATGAATTTAAGGGGCTAAAAAGTTTTGTTCTCGTTTTTCTATGATTAACCGAATGTATGTGAGAGTCCAAACAGACAGAAGGGTTACGGCCGAGCGCTGGACCTTCCAAAAAAGATGAGACAGGCTGGACCTGTGCCATACTAGTTAAGACCTGCCTGTTGATAACAGGTTCTTTAAACTCTCACACACACAAACTCACACACGTTCGCACACATACACCCATACACACACACATTCTTAAACTTGCTGCAAGATTAAACATTTGCATTAACTGACTCCAGCAACTCTGAGTCTCATTGAGAGACTTTTCTCAACAATTGGGTCCTCAAACCAGATCTCAACGTTTTTTCCGCTTTCCAGGGTCGGAGCTGAAACCGTGCACGGGGGAGTCCAGTACTCCTAATGAAAGACCCCCTGCTGAATTGCGGTAATTAGGGGCCAGTGTCCACTGAAAGGGGGAAAAAGGGACGAGATCGTACTTTTGAATCAATGGCCAGAAGCCATTGGCAGTGCAGGCATCAACAATAATGGTGTTATTTCACCCATTAACACTTAAGGTACCTCATGCAGTGGCTGTGATATGGTTACTTAACAAAATATCTTTACCAGACATCTCTCCTACATAACAGTTCTTCTTTCACAGCCACACCTTGTTGTCAAGAGATGTGCTACACTTAATCCATCCACACTGCTACCTACCCCACAGATGGAAAGCCTCATGATTGCATGTCAGAAATAACCATCAGTGGTTTACCCAGGCCAGACTTAACTGATATACGTTATGAAAATGCAGAAATAACTATATTTATTCAACAGGTCAAGCAAAAAACCCTGATGGCACAAATGCTACAGGATTTGCAGTAGTAACACTCCACCTGTCATCTGGTTGGAGTGGTGTGTTTTCTGTGGCTGGAAGGGCTGCTTTTACTTTCTGTGAAACTTGAGATAGAACAGTGGAAAGGTTTCGACAGTAAGACAACATAGCATCATCACAAACAGTTGTGGAAGGGAGGGGTCTGGTTACAGGTCCCAATCCCAGGTTAGGAGGTCTGCCAAATAAAATTTCAAATGGGCTGAGATTCACTTGAGCTCTGATTCTCATTCTCATGTAGGTAAGCACAATAGGTAATGCTTTTGTCCATGGCAGACCTGTTTCTTCACAACATTTGGCTAACTTGGACTTTAATGTACCATTTTCTCTTTCCACAGCACCTCCACTCTGTGGATGATAAGCACAATGTGTGCGCAAGGTTATTCCCAGGAATTTACCAACCTCAGTCAATGCAGTGTTTACAAAATGTGTGCCATTATCACTGCTGATCTTCTCTGGAATGCCCCATCTAGGAATGATTTCTGTTTAGCAGTGCTTTAGTCACTGCATTACTGTTTGCATGTTTTGCAGGGAAAACTTCAACCCATTTACTAAACACGTCCACTATTACTAGTGCATATTTCTTTCCTTCAGCTGGTGTGAGTTCAACAAAATCCATCATCAAATGTTCAAAAGGTTTCTCTGGTGGAGGGTGTGCAACTTGCGATGTGTGTAATGCCTTTCCTACATTATGTGTGGCACAAACCATACATGACTGACAGTATTTTTGCGCATATGAACTGAACCCTTTTGTGAACCACTGAGCAGTGAGTGCATTCAGCATCCCCCCTTTTGACACATGGTCCAACCCATGTGTCAATTTTGAAAAATGAGGAAAAAAATGTTTAGGTAGACAGGGTTTACCATTAGGTCCCATCCAAACACCATCCATATGAGTTGCACCCACAGAGGACCAAATGCGTCCAGAGGACCAAATTTCATCTGCAGAGGCAAAAGTTTGCAAAGCATGGAGATCTGTGAGGGAGTCTTCTGCCTGCAAAGAGAGGGAAGAGAAAACAGGAAAAGATTTAGCTGCTTGCTTAGCTGCAGCATCAGCTCTGGCATTGCCACAAGCAACAGGATCGTCTGAGTTAGTGTGAGCCGCACACTTACAGACCGAGATTGCTGTAGGCAAAAGGATCGCATCAAGAAGATCAGAAACCTGCTTGGAGTTCAGAATAGTTTTACCATCTGATTTAAGGAAATGCCTGTGTTTCCACAGCGCACCAAAGTCATGAACAACACCAAAAGCATATCTGGAATCTGTGTAAATAGTGACAGACTTACCAGCTGCCAACTTACAAGCTTCAGTAAGTGCAATAAGCTCAGTAGTTTGAGCAGAGAAATGTTTAGGAAGAGAACCAGACAACAAAGTGTCATGTGAAGAACATACTGCAAACCAAACACAGTTAGTACCTGTGGCTGGATCACGCAAAGCTGATCCATCTACAAAAAGAATCATGTCAGAGTTTGGAAGAGGAGTCTCTAAAAGATCAGGTCGGGGTGTACAAACTTGTTCCAAAACAGCTTCACAGTCATGAGGCTCCCCATCCTCAGGAGTCGGAAGCAAAGTAGCAGGATTCAGAACAGTACAACGTTTAACAGTGACATTTGGCATATCACAGAGGTGTATCTGAGCCAACGAGCAGTTGAAAGATGTGAAGTTTTCTGCTCGAGAAGAATAATGGCAACAGCATGAGGAACCAAAACAGTCAAATTAGCGTAGCCCACAATATCTTGGGAGGCCAGGACAGCTTTCTCTGCAGCTGCAACAACACGAAGACAACCAGGCAGGCCTGCAGCCACAGAGTCCAGTTTTGCTGAGAAATGAGCCACTGGCCTTTGCCTGCCCCATGTTCCTGCATAAGAACAGATGTCATACAACCATGCTTCTCATCAACTGCCTGTATGAAAGGTTTATGAGGATCTGGAATGCCAAGTGTTGGTGCTGTTTGAAGAGCCAGCTTAAGCTGACTAAAGGCTGATTCAGCCTCAGGAGTCCATGGAACACGATCAGCTGACTGGAGGCCTTTACCATGGATAAGAGCACCTAAGAGAGCTTCGAGAAAAGAGTAGTTAGGAATAAAGTTCCTGCAGTAAGATGTTATACCTAAGAATGACATAAGCTGTTTTTTAGTAACCGGTTTAGGAATGATCTGAACTGCAGCAACACGTTTAGGAGAAAGTGAGCGCCCATCCTTAGAAATCACATGACCCAAAAAGGTGACTTCGTCCTGTACAAACTGTAAATTAGAAAGGCTGGCTTTATGGCCATAAGAATGAAGATGTTTCAACAGATTCACTGTCTTTTTCACACTGTTGTTTAGATGGACTACATAAAAGGATGTCATCCACATACTGCAAAAGAGCAGAGCCTGTGGTTGATTGAAGTTAATCCAGACTAGCTTTGAGGGCAGCATTGTAAATAGTGGGACTTTCACAGTACCCCTGGCATAACCGGGTAAAAGTCCAAGATCTCCCTTCAAACTAAAAAGCAAACCAAAATGGGCTATCAGGGTGCACTGGCGACAAGTCAACCACTGAGAAAAACTGTGCATCTGATGTAATTTGAGACAAAATAGTGTGTGGGTTGGGCACAGTAGGAGCATGTGGCTGAACTGCAGCATTCACCGCTTGGAGGTCCTGTACAAAACGCCATTCATCTGGCTGGCCAGCATCTTTAATCTTTTTAACAGGAATCAATGGAGTAAGCACAGGTGAATTTTCAAAAGGAACAATAACGCCTGTTTTCTGAAAAGATTGAAAAACAGGTTTAATCCCTTTAATTGCTTCAGGCTTAAAAGGGTATTGTTTTTTACATGGACAAAAGTCTGATTTAGGGGTGACAATTACTGGTTCACAGCCTTTTATCAACCCCACATCATATTTGCTCTTAGCCCAAAGATCATTGGGCACTTCAGCCAACATGGGTATCGAAGACAAATCTGTTTCAGATAAAAAACATGCTTCAAAATGTGATTCTGTGGTAGGAATTAAGTCCACAGTTCTTTGACAATGCATTGTACTCAAAAATGTTTTTTTGTATGCTGACAATCGTTCAGAAAACATCAAATTTGGATCAGCAGGTGAAACGGTCCACTCCATTTCTTTCTGACATGTAGCAACAAACTCTCCCACACCTTGTCACTGCCTGTGTGTACGTTTGGCCAAGGAAATGTGAGGGCGAGTACCACAAACATTAAAAAAATCGAAGTGCTCTGGAGTGAGCGACACAGCCAATAAAGTAGGCGCACATATTTTTTCACTTCTTCTCATAGTCATTGTCAGGCCCCAAAGAAATGTGTGATGTGCAGTGCAAATCAGTAGGTTGCATGAAATCAGAAAGGGGTGAAACTAACGCTTTTGCTTCTTCCACTAGTTGTTGTGAAAAAGGAGAGCTGGGAAGTTTCCACTCATAAGCATATGTAAGTGCCGATGAATCAAACTGCACTGCTGTGAAAACTTTGTCAGGCTGTAACATAACCTTAACACCCTCTGGTGTAGAAGTTAAAATAATGCCTAATTTACACATGAGATCACAGCCCATCAGGTTAATGGGACACAACTCTGATAACAAAAATGAGTGTTTGAAGGAGTGACAACACGCAATGGGCATTGTCATTTTCTCCTTCACAACCTGGCCTGATGCAGACATACAGTAAACGTGGTTTCCACTTAACTTTGGAGGACAATCAAACTCCCCTGACGTCACTACTGATGAACATAAGTTCCTATATTCTGAGAGAAATATCTTTGCTCTAGGACGGAAATAGCATGCAAAACTTTACTACGTGAATCACAGTCGGCAAGCGTTTCTTCACTACACAGAGCAGGAAAAATGTGTGAGTGTGTTTGTGCTATCACCCATTAGTGGAGGCTCCGCTGACGCGTGACGTCCAGAACCTGCCTCCCACCCTCAGTCAGTCTTTTGCCCAATTTCATCACTTTTCAGCTGTGGACAGTCCTTCTTCCAGTGTCCAGTCTGGCCACAGTAAAAACAAATATTCGGATCATAGCTCTGGCCCATTTCGACCTCCTCTCCCACACGTCCACGTCTTCGACTTCGGCCTCGTCCTCTGTTTACACCAACTGCGTAATACATGGTCATGGCTGCCAAATGCAGCTCCTTTTCACACTTGTCCCTTTTGGTTGTCTTACGCGTCTCAACTTGGTTCTGAGCATGGCGAGCATATCGGCGAACGTCAGCCAAACGAGGACCCTCACACCATCCCACGTAAATGTTCTTTACTTCAGTGGCGACATCTGGCATGAGGCCTTTAATTATTGCATCGCAAACTGTGGCCTTCTCTCAGCCAAACACCTCTGATCTCGCTTTTCATGATGTAAGGTTGGGCATTCAGACCTTGCTTCACCTGCTTTTCACCAAATATAGTCGGACATTCACACCTTCTTGCAGCCGAACACTTCCGCTCCACCTTTTAGTGTTCTATCACACCTTTTTTTTCACCGCATTTTATAGATTATGGTTGGAAATTCTCAACCACTCTCATCCGAAGACCTCTCCTCCCGCTTTTGTTAATATATTTGAACTTTAGTCGGACATTCACACCTTCTCTCAGCCGAACCACCTCCGCTCCCTGTTTTGATCATGTATGGTCTGGCAATACTACCTTTTCTTACCCGTTTGTGAGTAATTATGGCTGGACATTCACACCTACTTGCAGCCGAACACCACCTCTCCCGCTTTTGATGATGTATGCTCCGGCATTCTTACCTTTTCTAACACATTTTTCAGCAATTATGGTCGGAGATTCACACCTCCTTACAGCCGAACACCTCCGCTCCTGCATTTGAAGGTGTATAGTCGGGCATTCTCACCCTTTCTCATCAGCTTTTTGCAAATTATGATCTAACATTCACACCTGCTTTTGATGATGTATGGTTGGGCATTCTTACCTTTTTTTTCACCCATTTTTCAGGAATTATGGGTGGACATTCAAACCTTCCTGCAGCTGAACACCTCCTCTCCCGCTTATGATCATGTGCGGTTTGATATTCGAAAATTTTCTTTCATGTTTTCTAGCAATTATTGATGGACATTCAGACCTTCTTGCAGCTGAACACCTCCGCTCCCGCTTTTGATGGTGTATAGTCGGGCTTTCGATTATTTTCTTCCCCGTTTTTAAAAAAATTATGGTTGGACATTCAGACCTTCTTGCAGCCGAAAACCTCCGCTCCCTCTTTTGATCATACATTGTCGGGCATTCGCACCTTTTCTTACCCGCTTTTTACAAACCATGGTCGGACTTTCACACCTTCTTGTAGCCGAACACATACGCTCCCACTATTGATTGTGTACAGTCGGGTATTTTAACCTTTTCTTACCCGCTTTTTACCAACTATGGTCGGACATTCCATTGCATGCAATACTCTCCCATGGTCCTGATTCATTACCCAAATCCCTTGGTCTCTGATGACCGCTGTGCTTGCTGACTTTCTCAAGGATGCGGTGTACAAAATCATCAGTCCCTTCACCAGGTTTCTGTTTGCAGGTGTAAATGTGGGACATATTGATTTTGGTTGGAAATTGAGTGGTGATGGCTTGACACAGTCTTTGGATGGCTGCTTCATATTGAGCGTTATCATTATGTCCTCGTTCACTGTTGGTAGGTCGCAAATCCAGTTGTAGCATACTGGCCTCTATTTTGCCGAGGTCGGTCGGTTTGAACTTTTTTGCCAATATGCGACGCAATTCAACCCCAGTCAGGCAGAATTGTGCGCAGAAATCTCGCAACTCGTCAGCAAAATGGGGTCCAGAAATCTCTGGATCTGGTAAGCATTGTTATGCTTCCATGATGTCAGTCTCAGTCCAGGGTCGATAAACCAGTAATGGTCCAGTGGGAACTGCAACTTTAACCATAGGCATGGTTTGAATCTGGTTTTGTTTTTTCTCACGTTTAGATCTCTGAAGTCCAGATTGTGGGTAAAGGATTTTTGTCACTTGCGTTAAAAGTTCTTGGGCAGGTACGCTGGAGAACCAAACGTCTTCCTTTTCCTCATCATCAGACCTATGTAACTGATGTTGTGAGAATGATGGAATTTCTTCCCGAGGGAGGATGGAAGAAGTCCCTTCTTCCCGAGAGCCAGAGGCTTGTGGCAGGGCTGGCTGTTGTTGTTGCAGGCGTCGTGGAGGGCAGGAGTCCAGGTCTGGATCCGGCACAGCTAATACTAAATTATTATCATCATTCCGTCATGGCATTTGTTTAACATTTTCCTTTCTTTCTCTTAATACACTTTATTTTTTCCAAAATTCTATACCTTTCTTACTTCTTATTTAAACTTAATTTTCTTTTTTTTGCTTCATCTCTTTCTCATATTTGCAAAACTTTTCTTCTAATTTTCTTATTTCTAACATACTAAAAGAACCTTCAGGTGGAAAACCTCTGGACCATATGTCTTTTTCATTTCATCATGCTCAGGTCCCCCGGTAGGGTCAAAAGTCTGAGATCTACTGTTTCCCATTCTCAGACTTGGAATGGGGAAATATATTCCTTCACTCAAAGGACGTCTCCAATGAGGACCTTAATCTGTACTCACACTTCTTCGGAGTACTTCACACTTCTTCGGACTGCTTCAAAAGTTTCACTTACCCATGAAATCTCTGTCTCACTAATGACACAACCGGGAAACCCTCTTTTATTCAAATAAAAACTAAAAAGCAGTCCTATCGTCTCAGACTATCATATTTCAAAAATGATCCCAGCGCTGGTATTCAGGAAAAGGACCTGCCAGTCCTCTCTCTCAGAAAAGGCCTTGGAGGTATGAGGCTGGAACAGCTACTTCAGTCCAGGCTGGCCATGCACTGCGATCCGGTCCAGAGACACCAGTCGAGGGATCCTGTTCGTGACGCCAAAATTGTGGTGGAAATTTAGTAACGCACAGAGTCAGTTATTTTCTTCTGAGGAGATAAGAGGCTTTAATAATAATATCTTGAAAGAGAGAACAACACAGTACAGAATACAGAGTTGCTCTGACCACTGAAGTAAAAACACACAGTTATATTGCCCGCTCATCACGTCATCTGTCTTTGGTTGATAGTTGATTGTTCTTCTAACTTTCCTCCCCAACCATCAGTTTAGGTTACCCCAAAGGAGTGTATTGCTCCATCACAAGTATGCTTCTTTCACATACAGGGTAATATGAAGAATTTTATGCCTGAAACCTATTTAGACATGCAAAAATATGAAGGACAAAGCAGTTTTAACTTGGTTTGAGTGAAGGAATTCATTTTATAACAAAATCTGAAATTGTGTAGAACTCGTGAAAATAAGCTTATTCTCGGATTCCTAAAGGTTTAGTGTTGTTCTTTCCTATCCTGCAAAGTACAACGTTCTTTTTTGTTTAAAGCTATTTAGACATGGATAAATATGAAGGACAAAGCAGTTTTAACTTGGTTTGAGTGAAGGAATTAATTTTATATCAAAATCCGGAATTGTGTAGAACTCGTGAAAAGAAGCTTATTCTTGGATTCCTGAAAAAATTTAGTGTTGTTGTTTCCTATCCTGAAAAGTACTACGTTTGTTTTTGTTTAAAGCTATTTAGACATGGATAAATATGAAGTACAAAGCAGTTTTAACTTGGTTTGAGTGAAGGAATTCATTTTATATCAAAATCCGATATTGTGTAGAACTCGTCAAACGACGCTTATTCTCGGATTCCTGAAAAGGTTTAGTGTTGTTCTTTCCTATCCTGAAAAGTACAACGTTCTTTTTTGTTTAAAGCTATTTAGACATGGATAAATATGAAGGACAAAGCAGTTTTAACTTGGTTTGAGTGAAGGAATTCATTTTATATCAAAATCCGAAATTGTGTAGAACTCGTGAAAATAAGCTTATTCTCGGATTCCTAAAGGTTTAGTGTTGTTGGCAGCAGAATTGTAGTCTGAATACCTTTATGCCAAACAGATTTGCTTTGCCAAGGGAAGTTTTATAAATGTTTATTGTTTATGTTTACAGAGACTGGCTGCAATAGGCATCCCCGCTACCTGGGACCCAACACAGGGCAGGAGGGCCTGATGTCCATCAGGCTCAGGGCCTGCAGTCACCATATTCCGGGAGCTACTGTACCCCCAGAAGGAACCAATCCCGCCCCACACCACTCAACCCAACCCCACCCCGGAGGACCTCTACAAAAACAAACAAACAACAACAAAAATCAAACAAACAAACAAACAAATCACCCGGTCACACCAGTCGCAGCAGCCCGGGCCTGAGACCCACCATCACCCAGGCCCCCCCAGGCCCCTCCCAACAGGGGAAATGCACACCCCCACACAGATCCCCTCCCCCTCACCGCACGCCCCAACACCCTAAAAAAAACAACCACCTGCGGACACCTTGGAGTTCCCAGAGCAACAAGCCCGGCACCAGGACCTGCACCAACCCACGCATACTGTGGCATGTCCAGGGCAACCCAGACCCCCCAGGCACAGGCAGGGCCCCGCCCCGGGCACAGGGCAGCGGCAAGCCACCAGGTCAAGGCCCAGCTCCACCACCCACGCCAGAGCGGCCCGGTCACCCGGTACAGAGCCAGCAGCCACCACCCCAAGGCCCCTAAGGGACCCCGCCCCACACCGCAAGACAGCCCAACCCGCAAGCCCCCAAAACTGCCCTCCAAGCCCGACACACAGTCCCCCCTAGCAATAACCAACCCGGTCCCCACGACCCGAGAGACCACCAGACGCCCGAAGCCACACAGCCCCCCCCAGCACATACCCAACCGCCCAGAGCGATTTTTAAACTGGTTAATACACAGATTGTTCTTCGCTTTCCAGTTCATGAGAATAGTTTTCTTTGCTATACATAACACTGTGAGGATCATGTGTGCTAAGCTAAATTCCACGTTGATGTTGTCTAAGTCACCCAGTATGCACAGTGTGGGGCATGCAGGAATGCTACACTTTAGCCATGTTGATAGGTCCGCACAGACTTCAAGCCAGAACTTCTGGACAGGCGCACAAAACCACAAAGCGTGTGCATAATCATCAGATGTGTTATCTGTGCAATGTGAGCAGATGTTTGAGTGTGTTAGACCCATCCTGAACATCCTTTGTCCTGTATAGTGTGTTCTATGAAGAATTTTGTATTGTATGAGCTGTAAATTAGGATTTTGAGTCATTCTGAAGGTGTTCAAACATATTTGTGGCCAGAAGCTATGACTAGAACTGATGGATAAATCTGCCTCCCATTTTGAGGACGGTAGAGACATTGTGTCATCTATCTTAGACAATAATTTATATATTTTTGATAGTAGTTTTGGGGTGCAGATGCTTAGAAATTCTGCTACCCTAATCGGGAGTTGTAAGTCTGGTTGGTGGAGGATATATTTCTTTGTTATTATAGACTTAAGTTGTTGATATTCTAGGAATTTATTGCTGCCTATCTCATGTTGTGATATGAGCTCATCAAATGAAATAAAATGTCCATTTTGGATTATATGTTCCAGATGTTTGATTCCTTTGATCTTCCACAGAGTAAAGTTTAGCATTTTTTTGTTTTGCAGGATGTCAGGATTGTTCCAGATGGGTGTAAGCTTACACGGGACAAGTGAAGACTTTGTTATTTTAAGAAATTCCCACCAGGCTGTCAGAGAGGTGCTGATGTTAATGCTTTTGAAACATTTGTGATTTTTTACGTTTTGACTAATAAGTGGCAGGTCAGAGATTTCCAGATTATCACGCAATGCTTGTTCTATATTTATCCATGTTCATCTATTGGGTTAGGTTTAAACCATTTTGATATATACCGTAACCTATTGGCTAAGGAATAGTGCTGAAAATTAGGTAAATCTAATCCACCACTGTCCTTGGTCTTCTGTAGGGTTTTTAAACTAATACGTGGTGGTTTGTTTTTCCACAGAAATTTGGAGATGCATGAATCTAGTGACTTAAACCAAGTAGCAGGTTGGTTTTATGGGGATCATTGAGAACAAATAGTTAACTTTTGGTAGTATCATCATTTTAATGGTTGTAACTCTCCCCATAATTGATATAGGTAAGGACTTGCAACGAGAGAGATTGTCCTCTACTGTCTTTAATAATTGCACATAAATTAGCTTTGTTAGCTCTGAGAGCCTGGAGGAAATGTTTATGCCTAAATATCTAATATTTCCTGACTGTAAAGTGATCGCAGGTATATTCTGGACCCTACAGTTAATGGGCAGAACTGTGGTCTTAGACCAATTGATAGAGTAGTCAGAAAGTGCTGAGAATTTATTTATGAGTGTGATCGTGTGAGTGAGAGACGTCTGTGAGTTCTGAAGGAAAAGTAATACATCATCAGCATAAAGACTTATTTTATGCTCAATATTTTGGGGTTGGTTGTCTTTAATATTTCTATCTTGTCTGATAGCAGCTGCTTAAGGTTTGATGAAAATAGCAAAAAGTGAGGGAGAAAGTGAGCAACCCTGTCTTGTACTTCTCTGCAGACTGAAGCTTGGAGAAGTTTGATCATTTGTCCTGACACTTGCATTTGGGGAGTCAGTTATTTTCTTGTGAGGAGATAAGAGGCTTTAATAATAATATCTTGCAAGAGAGAACAACACAGTACAGAATACAGAGTTGCTCTGACCACTGAAGCAAAAACACACAGTTATATTGCCCGCTCATCACGTCATCTGTTTTTGGGTATAATTGATTGTTCTTCTAACTTTCCTCCCCAACCATCAGTTGAGGTTACCCAGACACACTCGTAAATACCAGCCTAACCCTGTCCCCCCTAAAGTGCAGCTATCTCATTATAACAAGCCCACCATTGTAAAGAGGAATTTAAGAAAACAGGGCAGGGTGGTACCTTGCAGCTCGGTCATTTGCAGGTTATACACAGTAACACTCAATACAATGCATATAAGAATTATTTTCCATTACATTCCTCCCTTTTGATTATAATAATACCATTATATTAATCAACCCAAAAGAAACAAGGAAAATAATAACTTTATCTGTAAAACATCAGCCTGCATTTGCACACAACGTGAGTTTAAAATGCAGGCATCATAGTAATAAAGGCTCCAATGATAAACAATCAAAACATGAACAATTAAACATGATTATCTTCATCCCTCTCTAAGTCAGCGTCACTAGAGGAAAAATTTTGAAAGCAAGAAAGTTATTTGAGTCATTTGGTCTTTTTCACACTGTTGTTTAGATGGACTACATAAAAGGATGTCATCCACATACTGCAAAAGAGCAGAGCCTGTGGTTGATTGAAGTTAATCCAGACTAGCTTTGAGGGCAGCATTGTAAATAGTGGGACTTTCACAGTACCCCTGGCATAACCGGGTAAAAGTCCAAGATCTCCCTTCAAACTAAAAAGCAAACCAAAATGGGCTATCAGGGTGCACTGGCGACAAGTCAACCACTGAGAAAAACTGTGCATCTGATGTAATTTGAGACAAAATAGTGTGTGGGTTGGGCACAGTAGGAGCATGTGGCTGAACTGCAGCATTCACCGCTTGGAGGTCCTGTACAAAACGCCATTCATCTGGCTGGCCAGCATCTTTAATCTTTTTAACAGGAAACAATGGAGTAAGCACAGGTGAATTTTCAAAAGGAACAATAACGCCTGTTTTCTGAAAAGATTGAAAAACAGGTTTAATCCCTTTAATTGCTTCAGGCTTAAAAGGGTATTGTTTTTTACATGGACAAAAGTCTGATTTAGGGGTGACAATTACTGGTTCACAGCCTTTTATCAACCCCACATCATATTTGCTCTTAGCCCAAAGATCATTGGGCACTTCAGCCAACATGGGTATCGAAGACAAATCTGTTTCAGATAAAAAACATGCTTCAAAATGTGATTCTGTGGTAGGAATTAAGTCCACAGTTCTTTGACAATGCATTGTACTCAAAAATGTTTTTTTGTATGCTGACAATCGTTCAGAAAACATCAAATTTGGATCAGCAGGTGAAACAGTCCACTCCATTTCTTTCTGACATGTAGCAACAAACTCTCCCACACCTTGTCACTGCCAGTGTGTACGTTTGGCCAAGGAAATGTGAGGTCGAGTACCACAAATATTAAAAAAATCGAAGTGCTCTGGAGTCAATAAAGTAGGCGCACATATTTTTTCATGTCAGAGTTTGGAAGAGGAGTCTCTAAAAGATCAGGTCGGGGTGTACAAACTTGTTCCAAAACAGCTTCACAGTCATGAGGCTCCCCATCCTCAGGAGTCGGAAGCAAAGTAGCAGGATTCAGAACAGTACAACGTTTAACAGTGACATTTGGCATATCACAGAGGTGTATCTGAGCCAACGAGCAGTTGAAAGATGTGAAGTTTTCTGCTCGAGAAGAATAATGGCAACAGCATGAGGAACCAAAACAGTCAAATTAGCGTAGCCCACAATATCTTGGGAGGCCAGGACAGCTTTCTCTGCAGCTGCAACAACACGAAGACAACCAGGCAGGCCTGCAGCCACAGAGTCCAGTTTTGCTGAGAAATGAGCCACTGGCCTTTGCCTGCCCCATGTTCCTGCATAAGAACAGATGTCATACAACCATGCTTCTCATCAACTGCCTGTATGAAAGGTTTATGAGGATCTGGAATGCCAAGTGTTGGTGCTGTTTGAAGAGCCAGCTTAAGCTGACTAAAGGCTGATTCAGCCTCAGGAGTCCATGGAACACGATCAGCTGACTGGAGGCCTTTACCATGGATAAGAGCACCTAAGAGAGCTTCGAGAAAAGAGTAGTTAGGAATAAAGTTCCTGCAGTAAGATGTTATACCTAAGAATGACATAAGCTGTTTTTTAGTAACCGGTTTAGGAATGATCTGAACTGCAGCAACACGTTTAGGAGAAAGTGAGCCCCCATCCTTAGAAATCACATGACCCAAAAAGGTGACTTCGTCCTGTACAAACTGTAAATTAGAAAGGCTGGCTTTATGGCCATAAGAATGAAGATGTTTCAACAGATTCACTGTCTTTTTCACACTGTTGTTTAGATGGACTACATAAAAGGATGTCATCCACATACTGCAAAAGAGCAGAGCCTGTGGTTGATTGAAGTTAATCCAGACTAGCTTTGAGGGCAGCATTGTAAATAGTGGGACTTTCACAGTACCCCTGGCATAACCGGGTAAAAGTCCAAGATCTCCCTTCAAACTAAAAAGCAAACCAAAATGGGCTATCAGGGTGCACTGGCGACAAGTCAACCACTGAGAAAAACTGTGCATCTGATGTAATTTGAGACAAAATAGTGTGTGGGTTGGGCACAGTAGGAGCATGTGGCTGAACTGCAGCATTCACCGCTTGGAGGTCCTGTACAAAACGCCATTCATCTGGCTGGCCAGCATCTTTAATCTTTTTAACAGGAATCAATGGAGTAAGCACAGGTGAATTTTCAAAAGGAACAATAACGCCTGTTTTCTGAAAAGATTGAAAAACAGGTTTAATCCCTTTAATTGCTTCAGGCTTAAAAGGGTATTGTTTTTTACATGGACAAAAGTCTGATTTAGGGGTGACAATTACTGGTTCACAGCCTTTTATCAACCCCACATCATATTTGCTCTTAGCCCAAAGATCATTGGGCACTTCAGCCAACATGGGTATCGAAGACAAATCTGTTTCAGATAAAAAACATGCTTCAAAATGTGATTCTGTGGTAGGAATTAAGTCCACAGTTCTTTGACAATGCATTGTACTCAAAAATGTTTTTTTTGTATGCTGACAATCGTTCAGAAAACATCAAATTTGGATCAGCAGGTGAAACGGTCCACTCCATTTCTTTCTGACATGTAGCAACAAACTCTCCCACACCTTGTCACTGCCTGTGTGTACGTTTGGCCAAGGAAATGTGAGGGCGAGTACCACAAACATTAAAAAAATCGAAGTGCTCTGGAGTGAGCGACACAGCCAATAAAGTAGGCGCACATATTTTTTCACTTCTTCTCATAGTCATTGTCAGGCCCCAAAGAAATGTGTGATGTGCAGTGCAAATCAGTAGGTTGCATGAAATCAGAAAGGGGTGAAACTAACGCTTTTGCTTCTTTCACTAGTTGTTGTGAAAAAGGAGAGCTGGGAAGTTTCCACTCATAAGCATATGTAAGTGCCGATGAATCAAACTGCACTGCTGTGAAAACTTTGTCAGGCTGTAACATAACCTTAACACCCTCTGGTGTAGAAGTTAAAATAATGCCTAATTTACACATGAGATCACAGCCCATCAGGTTAATGGGACACAACTCTGATAACAAAAATGAGTGTTTGAAGGAGAGCTCATCGGGAGTGACAACACGCAATGGGCATTGTCATTTTCTCCTTCACAACCTGGCCTGATGCAGACATACAGTAAACGTGGTTTCCACTTAACTTTGGAGGGCAATCAAACTCCCCTACTGATGAACATAAGTTCCTATATTCTGAGAGAAATATCTTTGCTCTAGGACGGAAATAGCATGCAAAACTTTACTACGTGAATCACAGTCGGCAAGCGTTGCTTCACTACACAGAGCAGGAAAAATGTGTGAGTGTGTTTGTGCTATCACCCATTAGTGGAGGCTCCGCTGCCGCGTGACGTCCAGAACCTGCCTCCCACCCTCAGTCAGCCTTTTGCCCAATTTCATCACTTTTTAGCTGTGGACAGTCCTTCTTCCAGTGTCCAGTCTGGCCACAGTAAAAACAAATATTCGGATCATAGCTCTGGCGTGGCCCATTTCGACCTCCTCTCCCACACGTCCACGTCTTCGACTTCGGCCTCGTCCTCTGTTTACACCAACTGCGTAATACATGGTCATGGTTGCCAAATGCAGCTCCTTTTCACACTTGTCCCTTTTGGTTGTCTTACGCGTCTCAACTTGGTTCTGAGCATGGCGAGCATATCAGCGAACGTCAGCCAAACGAGGACCCTCACACCATCCCACGTAAATGTTCTTTACTTCAGTGGCGACATCTATATAATATTGTCTGGGTCCCGTTAAAACATGTATTTTTCCCATCTAATTCCTTGTTTGCTTTAAAACAAGTATTCCCCATTTTCTATCCCTTCAGTAGCCAACCAGTTTGTATGGAGTACACTGGAGCAACTTGACTGATCAGTAAAACACTGCTTTTGTTGTCACCGCAAGGCTTCCCCCGTCGGTTGTTTCACTGAGACACTACTGAGTAACTACAACTCAACACAGTTTATACACATAACATTCATATACATACTAACAAACAAACAAACAATAATTTATCGCAATTTTCTCATCTCTGTTTGAACGTACACCCAGGTAAATATTCCTGTAGTCTTCTCATACCGACTATGGACCCATTCATTGTTTAACTTCACTGTTTTGCAAATCCTAATTGAATATTACACATTGACATTGAACTTTACTGGATAAGCAGGTCTTCATTGCATTCAGCAGCCTATATGTGAGCATCTATGTGTAAGCTGTTCTTCTTTGCATTTATCAGCAGCAAGCAATTCTTCACTGCACATGCATATGTAAATAGTAAAACAATTCCAATGTGTTAGCGAAACCTTCTATATCACAGTGGTTTCTAAGATCTATTTTAAGTTCTTTGCCATCAGTGAGATGACATAGTTTACAAAGTGTGTCAAATTATCACTGAAGATCTTTTCAGGAATTTCAAATCTAGAAATGAGTTATTTTACGCGTGATTTTGCTACTGAGAGTGCATCTGCTTGTGCACATGGAAATATTTCAGACCATTTGGTAAAAACCTCTGTTGTCACTGAGCAGAATCGTTTCCCTTAACATTAATTTAGTTCAATGAAATCTACACAATAATGAAATAATGAAATCCAAACAAATATGTTGAAAAAGATACACTGGCTTAGGGAATTATCTTCGTTTTGGTCTTAGATTGCCCTGTGGAATGTATTTTGCACATATTTGACCTGCTAGACAAAACTTTATTCATTTATTTATTCTAAAAAAAAAAATTCAATAATTAGTAAAACCATATGCTGTAAAAACCTTGTTCATTATTGCTTCCATCCCTCCTGTTGAGACATGACATGGTGCGTGGCTCAATACTGCAGCATATTTAAACAAATTCTTTGGCAGTATGGTTTTCCTTCCGGTCATTCATACGAGTCTATTGTAGATGGCAATTGAATAACATCTAATAATGCTAAAATATTTGTAGTTTATACATTTAGCTGTGGATGTCAACATACCTGTTTTTCCAATGCTGTGTTAACACATGTACAGTTGAGAAGGCATACTGACTGTCAGTGTAAACGTTAACAACCTTTTTGTTATTTAATTTACAAGCTTCAGTTAAAGCTACCAATTCGACTGCTTGAACAGAGTAATTTTTTGGTAGTGGTTGTTTTAAGAAAACTTCAGTTTCTGTTACTACTGCAAATCCTGTAGCATTTGTGCCATCAGGGTTTTTTGCTTGACCTGTTGAATAAATATAGTTATTTCTGCATTTTCATAACGTATATCAGTTAAGTCTGGCCTGGGTAAAACACTGATGGTTATTTCTGACATGCAATCATGAGGCTTTCCATCTGTGGGGTAGGTAGCAGTGTGACAACAAGGTGTGGCTGTGAAAGAAGAACTGTTATGTAGGAGAGATGTCTGGTAAAGATATTTTGTTAAGTAACCATATCACAGCCACTGCATGAGGTACCTTAAGTGTTAATGGGTGAAATAACACCATTATTGTTGATGCCTGCACTGCCAATGGCTTCTGGCCATTGATTCAAAAGTACGATCTCGTCCCTTTTTCCCCCTTTCAGTGGACACTGGCCCCTAATTACCGCAATTCAGCAGGGGGTCTTTCATTAGGAGTACTGGACTCCCCCGTGCACGGTTTCAGCTCCGACCCTGGAAAGCGGAAAAAACGTTGAGATCTGGTTTGAGGACCCAATTGTTGAGAAAAGTCTCTCAATGAGACTCAGAGTTGCTGGAGTCAGTTAATGCAAATGTTTAATCTTGCAGCAAGTTCAAGAATGTGTGTGTGTATGGGTGTATGTGTGCAAACGTGTGTGAGTTTGTGTGTGTGAGAGTTTAAAGAACCTGTTATCCACAGGCAGGTCTTAACTAGTATGGCACAGGTCCAGCCTGTCTCATCTTTTTTGGAAGGTCCAGCGCTCGGCCGTAACCCTTCTGTCTGTTTGGACTCTCACATACATTCGGTTAATCATAGAAAAACGAGAACAAAACTTTTTAGCCCCTTAAATTCATAAAACAGACATGGTGCAGTTATTTCCATTCTAGAAAATAAGAGTAATCACCACCATTCCTATAAATTCTGGATATTCTAACAATCTGAATCTTTTTTAAATATTCGATGAAGCCCTTTGCTGTTCTGTTTAGAGACTCAGCTGATCATAAACCAAGTTTTGCTCTTGAACCAAGCTTCTAAACTCTTCACCTTTTTCATTTCTCAGTTAGTATTCACTTTAAAACTGATTAAAAGAAAAATTAAATGAATGCCTATCAACAAATGTGGGATCTAAACTCTAGTGCTTTCTCTAAAATAATTTCCTTTCTCAATTCAGAAATGTGTGTGTGTAAGTCACAACACCCGTGACACCAAAACGGCTTTCTTTTCTCTCTTTTCTCTACACTCTGCACTGTGAGCACACACACCAAATCAGAAAGGCTTTTTTCTCTCTTTTCTACATTATGGACTGTGGGGACACAAAACCGCTCTCTCTCTTTTTTTTTTTGATTGTGTGCCAGGGCGTTGTCTCACGTATTAGATTATGCTTAAGATACGAATGGGTTTATCAGTCACATCAGAATCCATACATACTGATCCTCCCGTAATAAAATGGTCGGATCTTATCAAACACACTTTGTTTCTTGTGACAAGTCAGCGAAACAGCGTATACACGTCAAGACACTGAATCAAGTTTGCCACAAGAACTCATAAGTTTGGCAGTATTGCTCTGCCGTCAGCAATCATACACCCATTTTATTTTCATGAGACATGTGCAGGCACCTGTTCATCTACTGTTCTATCACTATGAATTAGTTTATCTATTATCAATAAGGATACTTCTACAACTACTATCAAAGTATGTCCGGACTTCTTATGTTGTCAGTTGCTATATATGAATAAGTGGGTTGCTACTGAAAAGCATTAAGCATGTCACACAGCCCAAACATATAACATTTCAGGACACACCACACAGTTAACAACCACAGTGAAGCGTGTCAAAGCCCAAACATGTAACATTCAACAGAACACTTACGCAACACATTCAAATCAAACAGTCAGACAACATACAAGAACATATACCCCAGCCGGCATTGCTCCCTGCCTATTTTCATACAACTCACTATGTGTGCGCACACCTTTATTCACAAACTCTTCAACTTATACTCTTTTACCGAAGCTGCTACAGCTCGATTGGCCAAATACCCTTAGATCCTATTTCGGTGAATTTGACATCTGCCTTGTATGTAACAGATTAGCGGTTTAGCAGTTTTAATTTAGTTTGAGTGAAGGAATTCATTTTATAGCAAAATCCGAAATCGTGAAGAACTCATGAAAGTAAGCTTATTCTCGGATTCCTGAAACTTTAGATTTGCTCTTTCTTTTACTGCAAAGTACAACGTTGAGCAGCACTAATGAGTTGTTTCTATTTTTGGCAGGCTTTACCTTTGCGGATGAAGCCCTTTCTGTCTGTGCAAAAGAAATCTTGTTACTGTGCAGAGTGACTTCTCTGAGTAGAGTCGCCTTACTTGTGCCGATGTTCGAAGCTGGAGTGCAAAGTTGTTGCTTGAATGGTGCTCGCTGGAGCGTGTGGTAGTGTAAAGTTATACCATTTAAAAGGGCTGAAGAGTGCTCAGTGCAGCGGGTGGGCGGAGGTGCAAAGTGACACTATGGCCATAAAAAGAACACCGCTACAAGTGCGCATTGTGCCAGGAAGGGCCCTCGGACGTGAACCAGTGGACAGATATCGCTTCTCGGCCTTTTGGCTAAGATCAAGTGTAGTATCTGTACTTATCAGTTTAATATGTGATATGTCTATGCAAGGACTACATATTAAATGGATTTTTATCAATAGGAGTTGAAAAAGGAGCTTGCTCCGTTCACTCCAAGCATCGACCCGGTACTGCAGTGCTGCTGGGAACGGTGCGCTCTCCTCTGCTCTTGTGAAAAAGCAAACAGCGGTGCAGGATGGAAGTTTCTTTTAATCTGCTGAGAAAAGAGAGTGAATGCGAAGCAGACTTTAACACGGCTCTGGGAGCGAGCCGAGTGCGGGCTAACCAGGAGAATTGCTTGAAAGAAACGCGACACCGAATGAGCGGTCAGAACAAAGCCTCAATACGGTGTTCCTGTGGTGTTTTTATAAAATGCGGTGTAAAAAAAGGTGTGAATGCCCCATAGAAAACTAAAAGGTGGAGCGGAAGTGTTCGGCTGCAAGAAGGTGTGAATGTCCGACTATATTTGATGAAAAGCAGGTGAAGCAAGGTCTGAATGCCCAACCTTACATCATCAAAAGCGAGATCAGAGGTTTTTGGCTGCAAGAAGGCCATAGTTGGCCAAAAGCGGGTAAGGTGCGAATGATCGGCTAAATATCAACAAAAGTGGGGGCGGAGGTCTTCGGATGCAAGTGGGTGTGAATATCCCACCATACAAGTATGGTGGAGAGGAAGCTGTGAATGGCCGACCATAGTTTGCAAAATGCGGGTGAGAAAAGGTGCGAATGTCCAACCATACATGATCAAAACAGGGAGCGGAGGTGTTTGGCTGCGACAAGGTGTGAATGTCCACCCATAATTAATGAAAAGCGGGCAACAAGTAGGTTCGAATGCCCAACCATACATCATCAAAAGCAGGAGTGGATGTGTTCGGCTACAAGAAGGTTTGAATGTCCGAGCATAGTTTGTAAAAAGCGGGTAAGAAAAGGTTCGAATGCCCGAACATACACCATCAAAAGAGGGAGCGGAGGTGTTCCGCTGTAAGACGGTGTGAATGTCCGACCATAGTTGGTAAAAAGTGGGTATGAAAAGGTTCGAATGCCCAAATTCGGCTGCAAAAAAGTGTGTTCGGCTGCAAAAAGGTGTGAATGTTCGACTAAATTTTATAAAAAGCGGGTAAGACAAGGTGCGAATGTCCGAACATACACCATCAAAAGAGGGAGCGGAGGTGTTCCGCTGTAAGACGGTGTGAATGTCCGACCATAGTTGGTAAAAAGTGGGTATGAAAAGGTTCGAATGCCCAAATTCGGCTGCAAAAAAGTGTGTTCGGCTGCAAAAAGGTGTGAATGTTCGACTAAATTTTGTAAAAAGCGGGTAAGACAAGGTGCGAATGTCCGAACATACACCATCAAAAGAGGGAGCGGAGGTGTTCCGCTGTAAGATGCTGCGAATGTCCGGCCATAGTTGGTAAAAAGCGGGTAAGAAAAGGTTAAAAAACCCGACTGTACACAATCAATAGCGGAAGCGGAGTTGTTCGGCTACAAGAAGGTGTGAAAGTCCACCAATAATTACTGAAAAATGGGTAAGAAAAGACGTGAATGCCCAACTATACATCATCAAAAGCAGAAGTGGATGTGTTCGGCCACAAGAAGGTTTGAATGTCCGACCATAGTTTGTAAAAGGCGGGTAAGAAAAGGTTTGAATGCCCGTACATACACAATCAAAAGAGGGAGCGGAGGTGTTTCGCTGCAAGAAGGTGTGAATGTCCGAGCATAGTTTGTAGAAAGTGGGTAAGAAAAGGTTCGAATGCCAGAACATACACCATCAAAAGAGGGAGCGGAGGTGTTCCGCTGTAAGAAGGTGTGAATGTCCGACCATAGTTGGTAAAAAGCGGGTAAGAAAAGGTTCGAATGCCAAAATATACACCATCAAAAGCGGAAGCCGAGGTGTTCGGCTGCAAGTAGGTGTGAATGTCAGATCATAATTTGCAAAAAGCTGATGAGAAAGGTGTGAATGACCGACAATAATTGCTGAAAAATGTGTTAGAAAAGGTAAGAATGCCGGACCATTCATCATCAAAAGCGGGAGAAGAGGTGTTCGGCTGCAAGAAGCTGTGAATGTCCAGCCATAATTACTCAAAAACGGGTAAGAAAAGGTAGTATTGCCAGACCAAAAAAGGGAGCGGAGGTTTTCCGCTGTAAGAAGGTGTGAATATCCGACCATAATTGGTAAAAAGCGGGTAAGAAAAGGTGCGAATGCCCGACAATGTATGATCAAAAGAGGGAACGGAGGTTTTCGGCTGCAAGAAGGTCTAAATGTCCAACCATAATTTGTAAAAACCGGGGAAGAAAAAGGCTCAGAAGCCCAACTATACACCATCAAAAGCGGGAGCGGAGGTGTTCAACTGCAAGAAGGTCTGAATGTCCATCAATAATTGCTAGAAAACATGAAAAAAAATTTTCGAATATCCAACCGCACATGATCATAAGTGGGAGAGGAGGTGTTCAGCTGCAAGAAGGTGTGAATGTCCACCCATAATTCCTCAAAAATGGGTAAAAAAAAAGGTGCGAATGCCCAACCATACATCATCAAAAGCAGGACTGGATGTGTTAGGCTACAAGAAGGTTTGAATGTAAGAGCATAGTTTGTAAAAAGCGGGTAAGAAAAGGTTCGAATGCCCGAACATACACCATCAAAAGAGGGAGCGGAGGTGTTCCGCCATAAGAAGGTGTGAATGTCCGACCGTAGTTGGTTAAAATACCCGACTGTACACAATCAATAGCGGGAGCGAATGTGTTCGGCTACAAGGTGTGAATGGCCGACCATTTTTTGTAAATAGCGGGTAAGAAAAGGTGCGAATGCCCAACAATGTATGATCAAAAGAGGGAGCGGAGGTTTTCGGCTAAAAGAAGGTCTGAATGTCCAACCATAATTTGTAAAAACCGGGGAAGAAAAGGCTCGAAAGCCCGACTATACACCATCAGAAGCGGGAGCAGAGGGGTTCAGCTGCAAGAATGTCTGAATGTCCATCAATAATTGCTAGAAAACATGAAAGAAAATTTTCGAATATCAAACCGCACATGATCATAAGCGGGAGAGGAGGTGTTCAGCTGCAAGAAGGTGTGAATGTCCACCCATAATTCCTGAAAAATGGGTAAAAAAAGGTGCGAATGCCCAACCATACATCATCAAAAGCATGTGTGAATGTCAGATCATAATTTGCAAAAACCTGATTGTGTGCAGCTGAACACCTCTGCTCCCGCTTTTGATGGTGTATAGTCGGGCTTTCGAGGCTTTTCTTCAACGGTGTTTACAAATTATGGTTGGAAATTCAGACCTTGCAGCCGAACACCTCCGCTCCCTCTTTTGATCATACATTGTCAGGCATTCGCACCTTGTCTTACCCGCTTTTTACAAACCATGGTCGGACTTTCACACCTTCTTGTAGCCGAACACATACGCTCCCACTATTGATTGTGTACAGTCGGGTATTTTAACCTTTTCTTACCCGCTTTTTACCAACTATGGTCGGACATTCCATTGCATGCAATACTCTCCCATGGTCCTGATTCATTACCCAAATCCCTTGGTCTCTGATGACCGCTGTGCTTGCTGACTTTTTCAAGGATGCGGTGTACAAAATCATCAGTCCCTTCACCAGGTTTCTGTTTGCAGGTGTAAATGTGGGACATATTGATTTTGGTTGGAAATTGAGTGGTGATGGCTTGACACAGTCTTTGGATGGCTGCTTCATATTGAGCGTTATCATTATGTCCTCGTTCACTGTTGGTAGGTCGCAAATCCAGTTGTAGCATACTGGCCTCTATTTTGCCGAGGTCGGTCGGTTTGAACTTTTTTGCCAATATGCGACGCAATTCAACCCCAGTCAGGCAGAATTGTGCGCAGAAATCTCGCAACTCGTCAGCAAAATGGGGTCCAGAAATCTCTGGATCTGGTAAGCATTGTTATGCTTCCATGATGTCAGTCTCAGTCCAGGGTTGATAAACCAGTAATGGTCCAGTGGGAACTGCAACTTTAACCATAGGCATGGTTTGAATCTGGTTTTGTTTTTTCTCACGTTTAGATCTCTGAAGTCCAGATTGTGGGTAAAGGATTTTTGTCACTTGCGTTAAAAGTTCTTGGGCAGGTACGCTGGAGAACCAAACGTCTTCCTTTTCCTCATCATCAGACCTCAATTTCTTCCCGAGGGAGGATGGAAGAAGTCCCTTCTTCCCGAGAGCCAGAGGCTTGTGGCAGGGCTGGCTGTTGTTGTTGCAGGCGTCGTGGAGGGCAGGAGTCCAGGTCTGGATCCGGCACAGCTAATACTAAATTATTATCATCATTCCGTCATGGCATTTGTTTAACATTTTCCTTTCTTTCTCTTAATACACTTTATTTTTTCCAAAATTCTATACCTTTCTTACTTCTTATTTAAACTTAATTTTCTTTTTTTTGCTTCATCTCTTTCTCATATTTGCAAAACTTTTCTTCTAATTTTCTTATTTCTAACATACTAAAAGAACCTTCAGGTGGAAAACCTCTGGACCATATGTCTTTTTCATTTCATCATGCTCAGGTCCCCCGGTAGGGTCAAAAGTCTGAGACCTACTGTTTCCCATTCTCAGACTTGGAATGGGGAAATATATTCCTTCACTCAAAGGACGTCTCCAATGAGGACCTTAATCTGTACTCACACTTCTTCGGAGTACTTCACACTTCTTCGGACTGCTTCAAAAGTTTCACTTACCCGTGAAATCTCTGTCTCACTAATGACACAACCGGGAAACCCTCTTTTATTCAAATAAAAACTAAAAAGCAGTCCTATCGTCTCAGACTATCATATTTCAAAAATGATCCCAGCGCTGGTATTCAGGAAAAGGACCTGCCAGTCCTCTCTCTCAGAAAAGGCCTTGGAGGTATGAGGCTGGAACAGCTACTTCAGTCCAGGCTGGCCATGCACTGCGATCCGGTCCAGAGACACCAGTCGAGGGATCCTGTTCGTGACGCCAAAATTGTGGTGGAAATTTAGTAACGCACAGAGTCAGTTATTTTCTTCTGAGGAGATAAGAGGCTTTAATAATAATATCTTGAAAGAGAGAACAACACAGTACAGAATACAGAGTTGCTATGACCACTGAAGTAAAAACACACAGTTATATTGCCCGCTCATCACGTCATCTGTCTTTGGTTGATAGTTGATTGTTCTTCTAACTTTCCTCCCCAACCATCAGTTTAGGTTACCCAAAAGGAGTGTATTGCTCCATCACAAGTATGCTTCTTTCACATACAGGGTAATATGAAGAATTTTATGCCTGAAACCTATTTAGACATGCAAAAATATGAAGGACAAAGCAGTTTTAACTTGGTTTGAGTGAAGGAATTCATTTTATAACAAAATCTGAAATTGTGTAGAACTCGTGAAAATAAGCTTATTCTCGGATTCCTAAAGGTTTAGTGTTGTTCTTTCCTATCCTGCAAAGTACAACGTTCTTTTTTGTTTAAAGCTATTTAGACATGGATAAATATGAAGGACAAAGCAGTTTTAACTTGGTTTGAGTGAAGGAATTAATTTTATATCAAAATCCGGAATTGTGTAGAACTCGTGAAAAGAAGCTTATTCTTGGATTCCTGAAAAAATTTAGTGTTGTTGTTTCCTATCCTGAAAAGTACTACGTTTGTTTTTGTTTAAAGCTATTTAGACATGGATAAATATGAAGTACAAAGCAGTTTTAACTTGGTTTGAGTGAAGGAATTCATTTTATATCAAAATCCGATATTGTGTAGAACTCGTCAAACGACGCTTATTCTCGGATTCCTGAAAAGGTTTAGTGTTGTTCTTTCCTATCCTGCAAAGTACAACGTTCTTTTTTGTTTAAAGCTATTTAGACATGGATAAATATGAAGGACAAAGCAGTTTTAACTTGGTTTGAGTGAAGGAATTCATTTTATATCAAAATCCGAAATTGTGTAGAACTCGTGAAAATAAGCTTATTCTCGGATTCCTAAAGGTTTAGTGTTGTTGGCAGCAGAATTGTAGTCTGAATACCTTTATGCCAAACAGATTTGCTTTGCCAAGGGAAGTTTTTTAAATGTTTATTGTTTATGTTTACAGAGACTGGCTGCAATAGGCATCCCCGCTACCTGGGACCCAACACAGGGCAGGAGGGCCTGATGTCCATCAGGCTCGGGGCCTGCAGTCACCATATTCCGGGAGCTACTGTACCCCCAGAAGGAACCAATCCCGCCCCACACCACTCAACCCAACCCCACCCCGGAGGACCTCTACAAAAACAAACAAACAACAACAAAAATCAAACAAACAAACAAACAAATCACCCGGTCACACCAGTCGCAGCAGCCCGGGCCTGAGACCCACCATCACCCAGGCCCCCCCAGGCCCCTCCCAACAGGGGAAAAGCACACCCCCACACAGACCCCCTCCCCCTCACCGCACGCCCCAACACCCTAAAAAAAACAACCACCTGCGGACACCTTGGAGTTCCCAGAGCAACAAGCCCGGCACCAGGACCTGCACCAACCCACGCATACTGTGGCATGTCCAGGGCAACCCAGACCCCCCAGGCACAGGCAGGGCCCCGCCCCGGGCACAAGGCAGCGGCAAGCCACCAGGTCAAGGCCCAGCTCCACCACCCACGCCAGAGCGGCCCGGTCACCCGGTACAGAGCCAGCAGCCACCACCCCAAGGCCCCTAAGGGACCCCGCCCCACACCGCAAGACAGCCCAACCCGCAAGCCCCCAAAACTGCCCTCCAAGCCTGACACACAGTGCCCCCTAGCAATGACCAAACCGGTCCCCACGATCCGAGAGACCACCAGACGCCCGAAGCCACACAGCCCCCCCCAGCACACACTCAACCGCCCAGAGCGATTTCTAAACTGGTTAATACACAGATTGTTCTTCGCTTTCCAGTTCATGAGAATAGTTTTCTTTGCTATACATAACACTGTGAGGATCATGTGTGCTAAGCTAAATTCCACGTTGATGTTGTCTAAGTCACCCAGTATGCACAGTGTGGGGCATGCAGGAATGCTACACTTTAGCCATGTTGATAGGTCCGCACAGACTTCAAGCCAGAACTTCTGGACAGGCGCACAAAACCACAAAGCGTGTGCATAATCATCAGATGTGTTATCTGTGCAATGTGAGCAGATGTTTGAGTGTGTTAGACCCATCCTGAACATCCTTTAAGCTCTATAGTGTGTTCTATGAAGAATTTTGTATTGTATGAGCTGTAAATTAGGATTTTGAGTCATTCTGAAGGTGTTCAAACATATTTGTGGCCAGAAGCTATGACTAGAACTGATGGATAAATCTGCCTCCCATTTTGAGGACGGTAGAGACATTGTGTCATCTATCTTAGACAATAATTTATATATTTTTGATAGTAGTTTTGGGGTGCAGATGCTTAGAAATTCTGCTACCCTAATCGGGAGTTGTAAGTCTGGTTGGTGGAGGATATATTTCTTTGTTATTATAGACTTAAGTTGTTGATATTCTAGGAATTTATTGCTGCCTATCTCATGTTGTGATATGAGCTCATCAAATGAAATAAAATGTCCATTTTGGATTATATGTTCCAGATGTTTGATTCCTTTGATCTTCCACAGAGTAAAGTTTAGCATTTTTTTGTTTTGCAGGATGTCAGGATTGTTCCAGATGGGTGTAAGCTTACACGGGACAAGTGAAGACTTTGTTATTTTAAGAAATTCCCACCAGGCTGTCAGAGAGGTGCTGATGTTAATGCTTTTGAAACATTTGTGATTTTTTACGTTTTGACTAATAAGTGGCAGGTCAGAGATTTCCAGATTATCACACAATGCTTGTTCTATATTTATCCATGTTCATCTATTGGGCTAGGTTTAAACCATTTTGATATATACCGTAACCTATTGGCTAAGGAATAGTGCTGAAAATTAGGTAAATCTAATCCACCACTGTCCTTGGTCTTCTGTAGGGTTTTTAAACTAATACGTGGTGGTTTGTTTTTCCACAGAAATTTGGAGATGCATGAATCTAGTGACTTAAACCAAGTAGCAGGTTGGTTTTATGGGGATCATTGAGAACAAATAGTTAACTTTTGGTAGTATCATCATTTTAATGGTTGTAACTCTCCCCATAAGTGATATAGGTAAGGACTTCCAACGAGAGAGATTGTCCTCTACTGTCTTTAATAATTGCACATAAATTAGCTTTGTTAGCTCTGAGAGCCTGGAGGAAATGTTTATGCCTAAATATCTAATATTTCCTGACTGTAAAGTGATCGCAGGTATATTCTGGACCCTACAGTCAGAAAGTGCTGAGAATTTATTTATGAGTGTGATCGTGTGAGTGAGAGACGTCTGTGAGTTCTGAAGGAAAAGTAATACATCATCAGCATAAAGACTTATTTTATTCTCAATATTTTGGGGTTGGTTGTCTTTAATATTTCTATCTTGTCTGATAGCAGCTGCTTAAGGTTTGATGAAAATAGCAAAAAGTGAGGGAGAAAGTGAGCAACCCTGTCTTGTACTTCTCTGCAGACTGAAGCTTGGAGAAGTTTGATCATTTGTCCTGACACTTGCATTTGGGGAGTCAGTTATTTTCTTGTGAGGAGATAAGAGGCTTTAATAATAATATCTTGCAAGAGAGAACAACACAGTACAGAATACAGAGTTGCTCTGACCACTGAAGCAAAAACACACAGTTATATTGCCCGCTCATCACGTCATCTGTTTTTGGGTATAATTGATTGTTCTTCTAACTTTCCTCCCCAACCATCAGTTGAGGTTACCCAGACACACTCGTAAATACCAGCCTAACCCTGTCCCCCCTAAAGTGCAGCTATCTCATTATAACAAGCCCACCATTGTAAAGAGGAATTTAAGAAAACAGGGCAGGGTGGTACCTTGCAGCTCGGTCATTTGCAGGTTATACACAGTAACACTCAATACAATGCATATAAGAATTATTTTCCATTACATTCCTCCCTTTTGATTATAATAATACCATTATATTAATCAACCCAAAAGAAACAAGGAAAATAATAACTTTATCTGTAAAACATCAGCCTGCATTTGCACACAACGTGAGTTTAAAATGGAGGCATCATATTAATAAAGGGTCCAATGATAAACAATCAAAACATGAACAATTAAACATGATTATCTTCATCCCTCTCTAAGTCAGCGTCACTAGAGGAAAAATTTTGAAAGCAAGAAAGTTATTTGAGTCATTTGGTCTTTTTCACACTGTTGTTTAGATGGACTACATAAAAGGATGTCATCCACATACTGCAAAAGAGCAGAGCCTGTGGTTGATTGAAGTTAATCCAGACTAGCTTTGAGGGCAGCATTGTAAATAGTGGGACTTTCACAGTACCCCTGGCATAACCGGGTAAAAGTCCAAGATCTCCCTTCAAACTAAAAAGCAAACCAAAATGGGCTATCAGGGTGCACTGGCGACAAGTCAACCACTGAGAAAAACTGTGCATCTGATGTAATTTGAGACAAAATAGTGTGTGGGTTGGGCACAGTAGGAGCATGTGGCTGAACTGCAGCATTCACCGCTTGGAGGTCCTGTACAAAACGCCATTCATCTGGCTGGCCAGCATCTTTAATCTTTTTAACAGGAAACAATGGAGTAAGCACAGGTGAATTTTCAAAAGGAACAATAACGCCTGTTTTCTGAAAAGATTGAAAAACAGGTTTAATCCCTTTAATTGCTTCAGGCTTAAAAAGGTATTGTTTTTTACATGGACAAAAGTCTGATTTAGGGGTGACAATTACTGGTTCACAGCCTTTTATCAACCCCACATCATATTTGCTCTTAGCCCAAAGATCATTGGGCACTTCAGCCAACATGGGTATCGAAGACAAATCTGTTTCAGATAAAAAACATGCTTCAAAATGTGATTCTGTGGTAGGAATTAAGTCCACAGTTCTTTGACAATGCATTGTACTCAAAAATGTTTTTTTGTATGCTGACAATCGTTCAGAAAACATCAAATTTGGATCAGCAGGTGAAACAGTCCACTCTATTTCTTTCTGACATGTAGCAACAAACTCTCCCACACCTTGTCACTGCCAGTGTGTACGTTTGGCCAAGGAAATGTGAGGGCGAGTACCACAAACATTAAAAAAATCGAAGTGCTCTGGAGTCAATAAAGTAGGCGCACATATTTTTTCACTTCTTCTCATAGTCATTGTCAGGCCCCAAAGAAATGTGTGATGTGCAGTGCAAATCAGTAGGTTGCATGAAATCAGAAAGGGGTGAAACTAACGCTTTTGCTTCTTCCACTAGTTGTTGTGAAAAAGGAGAGCTGGGAAGTTTCCACTCATAAGCATATGTAAGTGCCGATGAATCAAACTGCACTGCTGTGAAAACTTTGTCAGGCTGTAACATAACCTTAACACCCTCTGGTGTAGAAGTTAAAATAATGCCTAATTTACACATGAGATCACAGCCCATCAGGTTAATGGGACACAACTCTGATAACAAAAATGAGTGTTTGAAGGAGAGCTCATCAGGAGTGACAACACGCAATGGGCATTGTCATTTTCTCCTTCACAACCTGGCCTGATGCAGACATACAGTAAACGTGGTTTCCACTTAACTTTGGAGGGCAATCAAACTCCCCTGACGTCACTACTGATGAACATAAGTTCCTATATTCTGAGAGAAATATCTTTGCTCTAGGACGGAAATAGCATGCAAAACTTTACTACGTGAATCACAGTCGGCAAGCGTTGCTTCACTACACAGAGCAGGAAAAATGTGTGAGTGTGTTTGTGCTATCACCCATTAGTGGAGGCTCCGCTGCCGCGTGACGTCCAGAACCTGCCTCCCACCCTCAGTCAGCCTTTTGCCCAATTTCATCACTTTTTAGCTGTGGACAGTCCTTCTTCCAGTGTCCAGTCTGGCCACAGTAAAAACAAATATTCGGATCATAGCTCTGGCGTGGCCCATTTCGACCTCCTCTCCCACACGTCCACGTCTTCGACTTCGGCCTCGTCCTCTGTTTACACAAACTACGTAATACATGGTCATGGTTGCCAAATGCAGCTCCTTTTCACACTTGTCCCTTTTGGTTGTCTTACGCGTCTCAACTTGGTTCTGAGCATGGCGAGCATATCGGCGAACGTCAGCCAAACGAGGACCCTCACACCATCCCACGTAAATGTTCTTTACTTCAGTGGCGACATCTATATAATATTGTCTGGGTCCCGTTAAAACATGTATTTTTCCCATCTAATTCCTTGTTTGCTTTAAAACAAGTATTCCCCATTTTCTATCCCTTCAGTAACCAACCAGTTTGTATGGAGTACACTGGAGCAACTTGACTGATCAGTAAAACACTGCTTTTGTTGTCACTGCAAGGCTTCCCCCGTCGGTTGTTTCACTGAGACACTACTGAGTAACTACAACTCAACACAGTTTATACACATAACATTCATATACATACTAACAAACAAACAAACAATAATTTATCGCAATTTTCTCATCTCTGTTTGAACGTACACCCAGGTAAATATTCCTGTAGTCTTCTCAACCCTTAGATCCTATTTCGGTGAATTTGACATCTGCCTTGTATGTAACAGATTAGCGGTTTAGCAGTTTTAATTTAGTTTGAGTGAAGGAATTCATTTTATAGCAAAATCCGAAATCGTGAAGAACTCATGAAAGTAAGCTTATTCTCGGATTCCTGAAACTTTAGATTTGCTCTTTCTTTTACTGCAAAGTACAACGTTGAGCAGCACTAATGAGTTGTTTCTATTTTTGGCAGGCTTTACCTTTGCGGATGAAGCCCTTTCTGTCTGTGCAAAAGAAATCTTGTTACTGTGCAGAGTGACTTCTCTGAGTAGAGTCGCCTTACTTGTTGCGACTGTGCCGATGTTCGAAGCTGGAGTGCAAAGTTGTTGCTTTAATGGTGCTCGCTGGAGCGTGTGGTAGTGTAAAGTTATACCATTTAAAAGGGCTGAAGAGTGCTCAGTGCAGCGGGTGGGCGGAGGTGCAAAGTGACACTATGGCCATAAAAAGAACACCGCTACAAGTGCGCATTGTGCCAGGAAGGGCCCTCGGACGTGAACCAGTGGACAGATATCGCTTCTCGGCCTTTTGGCTAAGATCAAGTGTAGTATCTGTACTTATCAGTTTAATATGTGATATGTCTATGCAAGGACTACATATTAAATGGATTTTTATCAATAGGAGTTGAAAAAGGAGCTTGCTCCGTTCACTCCAAGCATCGACCCGGTATTGCAGTGCCGCTGGGAACGGTGCGGTCTCCTCTGCTCTTGTGAAAAAGCAAACAGCGGTGCAGGAAGGAAGTTTCTTTTAATCTGCTGAGAAAAGAGAGTGAATGCGAAGCAGACTTTAACACGGCTCTGGGAGCGAGCCGAGTGCGGGCTAACCAGGAGAATTGCTTGAAAGATACGCGACACCGAATGAGCGCTCAGAACAAAGCCTCAATACGGTGTTCCCGTGGTGTTTTTATAAAATGCGGTGTAAAAAAAGGTGTGAATGCCCCATAGAAAACTAAAAGGTGGAGCGGAAGTGTTCGGCTGCAAGAAGGTGTGAATGTCCGACTATATTTGGTGAAAAGCAGGTGAAGCAAGGTCTGAATGCCCAACCTTACATCATCAAAAGCGAGATCAGAGGTTTTTGGCTGCAAGAAGGCCATAGTTGGCCAAAAGCGGGTAAGGTGCGAATGATCGGCTAAATATCAACAAAAGTGGGGGCGGAGGTCTTCGGATGCAAGTGGGTGTGAATATCCCACCATACAAGTATGGTGGAGAGGAAGCTGTGAATGGCCGACCATAGTTTGCAAAAAGCGGGTGAGAAAAGGTGCGAATGTCCAACCATACATGATCAAAACAGGGAGCGGAGGTGTTTGGCTGCGACAAGGTGTGAATGTCCACCCATAATTAATGAAAAGCGGGCAACAAGTAGGTTCGAATGCCCAACCATACATCATCAAAAGCAGGAGTGGATGTGTTCGGCTACAAGAAGGTTTGAATGTCGGAGCATAGTTTGTAAAAAGCGGGTAAGAAAAGGTTCGAATGCCCGAACATACACCATCAAAAGAGGGAGCGGAGGTGTTTCGCTGCAAGAAGGTGTGAATGTCCGAGCATAGTTTGTAGATTTTTGATGTAAGCTTTTCCTGCTTTTCACCAACTATATATATAACATTCACACCTTCTTGCAGCCGAACACTTCCGCTCCACCTTTTAGGTATCTATCACACCTTTTTTTTCACCGCATTTTATAGATTATGGTTGGAAATTCTCAACCACTCATCCGAAGACCTCTCCTCCCGCTTTTGTTAATATATTTGAACTTTAGTCAGACATTCACACCTACTTGCAGCCGAACACCACCTCTCTAGCTTTTGATGATGTATGGTCCGGCATTCTTACCGTTTCTAACACATTTTTCAGCAATTATGGTAGGACATTCACACCTTCTTGCAGCTGAACACCTCCTCTCCCACTTATGATCATGTGCGGATTGATTTTCGAAAATTTTCTTTCATGTTTTCTAGCAATTAAAAATGGACATTTAGACCTTCTTGCAGCTGAACACCTCCGCTCCCGCTTTTGATCATACATTGTCAGGCATTCGCACCTTGTCTTACCCGCTTTTTACAAAATTTAGTCGAACATTCACACCTTTTTGCAGCCGAACACAGTTTTTTGCAGCCGAATTTGGGCATTCGAACCTTTTCATACCCACTTTTTACCAACTATGGTCGGACATTCACACCGTCTTACAGCGGAACACCTCCGCTCCCTCTTTTGATGGTGTATGTTCGGGCATTCGAACCTTTTCTTACCCGCTTTTTACAAACTATGCTCGGACATTCAAACCTTCTTGTAGCCGAACACATCCACTCCTGCTTTTGATGATGTATGGTTGGGCATTCGAACCTACTTGTTGCCCGCTTTTCATTAATTATGGGTGGACATTCACACCTTGTCGCAGCCAAACACCTCCGCTCCCTGTTTTGATCATGTATGGTTGGACATTCGCACCTTTTCTCACCCGCTTTTTGCAAACTATGGTCGGCCATTCACAGCTTCCTCTCCACCATACTTGTATGGTGGGATATTCACACCCACTTGAATCCGAAGACCTCCGCCCCCACTTTTGTTGATATTTAGCCGATCATTCGCACCTTACCCGCTTTTGGCCAACTATGGCCTTCTTGCAGCCAAAAACCTCTGATCTCGCTTTTGATGATGTAAGGTTGGGCATTCAGACCTTGCTTCACCTGCTTTTCACCAAATATAGTCGGACATTCACACCTTCTTGCAGCCGAACACTTCCGCTCCACCTTTTAGTTTTCTATGGGGCATTCACACCTTTTTTTACACCGCATTTTATAAAAACACCACAGGAACACCGTATTGTTCTGACCGCTCATTCGGTGTCGCGTTTCTTTCAAGCAATTCTCCTGGTTAGCCCGCACTCGGCTCGCTCCCAGAGCCGTGTTAAAGTCTGCTTCGCATTCACTCTCTTTTCTCAGCAGATTAAAAGAAACTTCCATCCTGCACCGCTGTTTGCTTTTTCACAAGAGCAGAGGAGAGCGCACCGTTCCCAGCAGCACTGCAGTACCGGGTCGATGCTTGAAGTGAACGGAGCAAGCTCCTTTTTCAACTCCTATTGATAAAAATCCATTTAACATGTAGTCCTTGCATAGACATATCACATATTAAACTGATAAGTACAGATACTACACTTGATCTTAGCCAAAAGGCCGAGAAGCGATATCTGTCCACTGGTTCACGTCCGAGGGCCCTTCCTGGCACAATGCGCACTTGTAGCGGTGTTCTTTTTATGGCCATAGTGTCACTTTGCACCTCCGCCCACCCGCTGCACTGAGCACTCTTCAGCCCTTTTAAATGGTATAACTTTACACTACCACACGCTCCAGCGAGCACCATTAAAGCAACAACTTTGCACTCCAGCTTCGAACATCGGCACAGTCGCAACAAGTAAGGCGACTCTACTCAGAGAAGTCACTCTGCACAGTAACAAGATTTCTTTTGCACAGACAGAAAGGGCTTCATCCGCAAAGGTAAAGCCTGCCAAAAATAGAAACAACTCATTAGTGCTGCTCAACGTTGTACTTTGCAGTAAAAGAAAGAGCAAATCTAAAGTTTCAGGAATCCGAGAATAAGCTTACTTTCATGAGTTCTTCACGATTTCGGATTTTGCTATAAAATGAATTCCTTCACTCAAACTAAATTAAAACTGCTAAACCGCTAATCTGTTACATACAAGGCAGATGTCAAATTCACCGAAATAGGATCTAAGGGTATTTGGCCAATCGAGCTGTAGCAGCTTCGGTAAAAGAGTATAAGTTGAAGAGTTTGTGAATAAAGGTGTGCGCACACATAGTGAGTTGTAGGAAAATAGGCAGGGAGCAATGCCGGCTGGGGTATATGTTCTTGTATGTTGTCTGACTGTTTGATTTGAATGTGTTGTGTAAGTGTCCTGTTGAATGTTACATGTTTGGGCTTTGACACGCTTCACTGTGGTTGTTAACTGTGTGGTGTGTCCTGAAATGTTATATGTTTGGGCTGTGTGACATGCTTAATGCTTTTCAGTAGCAACCCACTTATTCATATATAGCAACTGACAACATAAGAAGTCCGGACATACTTTGATAGTAGTTGTAGAAGTATCCTTATTGATAATAGATAAACTAATTCATAGTGATAGAACAGTAGATGAACAGGTGCCTGCACATGTCTCATGAAAATAAAATGGGTGTATGATTGCTGACGGCAGAGCAATACTGCCAAACTTATGAGTTCTTGTGGCAAACTTGATTCAGTGTCTTGACGTGTATACGCTGTTTCGCTGACTTGTCACAAGAAACAAAGTGTGTTTGATAAGATCCGACCATTTTATTACGGGAGGATCAGTATGTATGGATTCTGATGTGACTGATAAACCCATTCGTATCTTAAGCATAATCTAATACGCGAGACAACGCCCTGGCACACAATCAAAAAAAAAAAGAGAGCGAGCGGTTTTGTGTCCCCACAGTCCATAATGTAGAAAAGAGAGAAAAAAGCCTTTCTGATTTGGTGTGTGTGCTCACAGTGTAGAGAAAAGAGAGAAAAGAAAGCCGTTTTGGTGTCACGGGTGTTGTGACTTACACACACACATTTCTGAATTGAGAAAGGAAATTATTTTAGAGAAAGCACTAGAGTTTAGATCCCACATTTGTTGATAGGCATTCATTTAATTTTTCTTTTAATCAGTTTTAAAGTGAATACTAACTGAGAAATGAAAAAGGTGAAGAGTTTAGAAGCTTGGTTCAAGAGCAAAACTTGGTTTATGATCAGCTGAGTCTTTAAACAGAACAGCAAAGGGCTTCATCGAACATTTAAAAAAGATTCAGATTGTTAGAATATCCAGAATTTATAGGAATGGTGGTGATTACTCTTATTTTCTAGAATGGAAATAACTGCACCATGTCTGTTTTATGAATTTAAGGGGCTAAAAAGTTTTGTTCTCGTTTTTCTATGATTAACCGAATGTATGTGAGAGTCCAAACAGACAGAAAGGTTACGGCCGAGCGCTGGACCTTCCAAAAAAGATGAGACAGGCTGGACCTGTGCCATACTAGTTAAGACCTGCCTGTGGATAACAGGTTCTTTAAACTCTCACACACACAAACTCACACACGTTTGCACACATACACCCATACACACACACATTCTTGAACTTGCTGCAAGATTAAACATTTGCATTAACTGACTCCAGCAACTCTGAGTCTCATTGAGAGACTTTTCTCAACAATTGGGTCCTCAAACCAGATCTCAACGTTTTTTCCGCTTTCCAGGGTCGGAGCTGAAACCGTGCACGGGGGAGTCCAGTACTCCTAATGAAAGACCCCCTGCTGAATTGCGGTAATTAGGGGCCAGTGTCCACTGAAAGGGGGAAAAAGGGACGAGATCGTACTTTTGAATCAATGGCCAGAAGCCATTGGCAGTGCAGGCATCAACAATAATGGTGTTATTTCACCCATTAACACTTAAGGTACCTCATGCAGTGGCTGTGATATGGTTACTTAACAAAATATCTTTACCAGACATCTCTCCTACATAACAGTTCTTCTTTCACAGCCACACCTTGTTGTCGAGAGATGTGCTACACTTAATCCATCCACACTGCTACCTACCCCACAGATGGAAAGCCTCATGATTGCATGTCAGAAATAACCATCAGTGTTTTACCCAGGCCAGACTTAACTGATATACGTTATGAAAATGCAGAAATAACTATATTTATTCAACAGGTCAAGCAAAAAACCCTGATGGCACAAATGCTACAGGATTTGCAGTAGTAACAGAAACTGAAGTTTTCTTAAAACAACCACTACCAAAAAATTACTCTGTTCAAGCAGTCGAATTGGTAGCTTTAACTGAAGCTTGTAAATTAAATAACAAAAAGGTTGTTAACGTTTACACTGACAGTCAGTATGCCTTCTCAACTGTACATGTGTTAACACAGCATTGGAAAAACAGGTATGTTGACATCCACAGCTAAATGTATAAACTACAAATATTTTAGCATTATTAGATGTTATTCAATTGCCATCTACAATAGACTCGTATGAATGACCGGAAGGAAAACCATACTGCCAAAGAATTTGTTTAAATATGCTGCAGTATTGAGCCACGCACCATGTCATGTCTCAACAGGAGGGATGGAAGCAATAATGAACAAGGTTTTTACAGCATATGGTTTTACTAATTATTGAATTTTTTTTTTTAGAATAAATAAATGAATAAAGTTTTGTCTAGCAGGTCAAATATGTGCAAAATACATTCCACAGGGCAATCTAAGACCAAAACGAAGATAATTCCCTAAGCCAGTGTATCTTTTTCAACATATTTGTTTGGATTTCATTATTTCATTATTGTGTAGATTTCATTGAACTAAATTAATGTTAAGGGAAACGATTCTGCTCAGTGACAACAGAGGTTTTTACCAAATGGTCTGAAATATTTCCATGTGCACAAGCAGATGCACTCTCAGTAGCAAAATCACGCGTAAAATAACTCATTTCTAGATTTGAAATTCCTGAAAAGATCTTCAGTGATAATTTGACACACTTTGTAAACTATGTCATCTCACTGATGGCAAAGAACTTAAAATAGATCTTAGAAACCACTGTGATATAGAAGGTTTCGCTAACACATTGGAATTGTTTTACTATTTACATATGCATGTGCAGTGAAGAATTGCTTGCTGCTGATAAATGCAAAGAAGAACAGCTTACACATAGATGCTCACATATAGGCTGCTGAATGCAATGAAGACCTGCTTATCCAGTAAAGTTCAATGTCAATGTGTAATATTCAATTAGGATTTGCAAAACAGTGAAGTTAAACAATGAATGGGTCCATAGTCGGTATGAGAAGACTACAGGAATATTTACCTGGGTGTACGTTCAAACAGAGATGAGAAAATTGCGATAAATTATTGTTTGTTTGTTTGTTAGTATGTATATGAATGTTATGTGTATAAACTGTGTTGAGTTGTAGTTACTCGGTAGTGTCTCAGTGAAACAACCGACGGGGGAAGCCTTGCAGTGACAACAAAAGCAGTGTTTTACTGATCAGTCAAGTTGCTCCAGTGTACTCCATACAAACTGGTTGGCTACTGAAGGGATAGAAAATGGGGAATACTTGTTTTAAAGCAAACAAGGAATGAGATGGGAAAAATACATGTTTTAACGGGACCCAGACAATATTATATAGATGTCGCCACTGAAGTAAAGAACATTTACGTGGGATGGTGTGAGGGTCCTCGTTTGGCTGACGTTCGCCGATATGCTCGCCATGCTCAGAACCAAGTTGAGACGCGTAAGACAACCAAAAGGGACAAGTGTGAAAAGGAGCTGCATTTGGCAGCCATGACCATGTATTACGCAGTTGGTGTAAACAGAGGACGAGGCCGAAGTCGAAGACGTGGACGTGTGGGAGAGGAGGTCGAAATGGGCCACGCCAGAGCTATGATCCGAATATTTGTTTTTACTGTGGCCAGACTGGACACTGGAAGAAGGACTGTCCACAGCTAAAAAGTGATGAAATTGGGCAAAAGGCTGACTGAGGGTGGGAGGCAGGTTCTGGACGTCACGCGGCAGCGGAGCCTCCACTAATGGGTGATAGCACAAACACACTCACACATTTTTCCTGCTCTGTGTAGTGAAGCAACGCTTGCCGACTGTGATTCACGTAGTAAAGTTTTGCATGCTATTTCCGTCCTAGAGCAAAGATATTTCTCTCAGAATATAGGAACTTATGTTCATCAGTAGTGACGTCAGGGGAGTTTGATTGCCCTCCAAAGTTAAGTGGAAACCACGTTTACTGTATGTCTGCATCAGGCCAGGTTGTGAAGGAGAAAATGACAATGCCCATTGCGTGTTGTCACTCCCGATGAGCTCTCCTTCAAACACTCATTTTTGTTATCAGAGTTGTGTCCCATTAACCTGATGGGCTGTGATCTCATGTGTAAATTAGGCATTATTTTAACTTCTACACCAGAGGGTGTTAAGGTTATGTTACAGCCTGACAAAGTTTTCACAGCAGTGCAGTTTGATTAATCGGCACTTACATATGCTTATGAGTGGAAACTTCCCAGCTCTCCTTTTTCACAACAACTAGTGGAAGAAGCAAAAGCGTTAGTTTCACCCCTTTCTGATTTCATGCAACCTACTGATTTGCACTGCACATCACACATTTCTTTGGGGCCTGACAATGACTATGAGAAGAAGTGAAAAAATATGTGCGCCTACTTTATTGACTCCAGAGCACTTCGATTTTTTTAATGTTTGTGGTACTCGCCCTCACATTTCCTTGGCCAAACGTACACACTGGCAGTGACAAGGTGTGGGAGAGTTTGTTGCTACATGTCAGAAAGAAATGGAGTGGACTGTTTCACCTGCTGATCCAAATTTGATGTTTTCTGAACGATTGTCAGCATACAAAAAAACATTTTTGAGTACAATGCATTGTCAAAGAACTGTGGACTTAATTCCTACCACAGAATCACATTTTGAAGCATGTTTTTTATCTGAAACAGATTTGTCTTCGATACCCATGTTGGCTGAAGTGCCCAATGATATTTGGGCTAAGAGCAAATATGATGTGGGGTTGATAAAAGGCTGTGAACCAGTAATTGTCACCCCTAAATCAGACTTTTGTCCATGTAAAAAACAATACCTTTTTAAGCCTGAAGCAATTAAAGGGATTAAACCTGTTTTTCAATCTTTTCAGAAAACAGGCGTTATTGTTCCTTTTGAAAATTCACCTGTGCTTACTCCATTGTTTCCTGTTAAAAAGATTAAAGATGCTGGCCAGCCAGATGAATGGCGTTTTGTACAGGACCTCCAAGCGGTGAATGCTGCAGTTCAGCCACATGCTCCTACTGTGCCCAACCCACACACTATTTTGTCTCAAATTACATCAGATGCACAGTTTTTCTCAGTGGTTGACTTGTCGCCAGTGCACCCTGATAGCCCATTTTGGTTTGCTTTTTAGTTTGAAGGGAGATCTTGGACTTTTACCCGGTTATGCCAGGGGTACTGTGAAAGTCCCACTATTTACAATGCTGCCCTCAAAGCTAGTCTGGATTAACTTCAATCAACCACAGGCTCTGCTCTTTTGCAGTATGTGGATGACATCCTTTTATGTAGTCCATCTAAACAACAGTGTGAAAAAGACCAAATGACTCAAATAACTTTCTTGCTTTCAAAATTTTTCCTCTAGTGACGCTGACTTAGAGAGGGATGAAGATAATCATGTTTAATTGTTCATGTTTTGATTGTTTATCATTGGACCCTTTATTACTATGATGCCTGCATTTTAAACTCACGTTGTGTGCAAATGCAGGCTGATGTTTTACAGATAAAGTTATTATTTTCCTTGTTTCTTTTGGGTTGATTAATATAATGGTATTATTATAATCAAAAGGGAGGAATGTAATGGAAAATAATTCTTATATGCATTGTATTGAGTGTTACTGTGTATAACCTGCAAATGACCGAGCTGCAAGGTACCACCCTGCCCTGTTTTCTTAAATTCCTCTTTACAATGGTGGGCTTGTTATAATGAGATAGCTGCACTTTAGGGGGGACAGGGTTAGGCTGGTATTTACGAGTGTGTCTGGGTAACCTCAACTGATGGTTGGGGAGGAAAGTTAGAAGAACAATCAATTATACCCAAAAACAGATGACGTGATGAGCGGGCAATATAACTGTGTGTTTTTGCTTCAGTGGTCAGAGCAACTCTGTATTCTGTACTGTGTTGTTCTCTCTTGCAAGATATTATTATTAAAGCCTCTTATCTCCTCACAAGAAAATAACTGACTCCCCAAATGCAAGTGTCAGGACAAATGATCAAACTTCTCCAAGCTTCAGTCTGCAGAGAAGTACAAGACAGGGTTGCTCACTTTCTCCCTCACTTTTTGCTATTTTCATCAAACCTTAAGCAGCTGCTATCAGACAAGATAGAAATATTAAAGACAACCAACCCCAAAATATTGAGCATAAAATAAGTCTTTATGCTGATGATGTATTACTTTTCCTTCAGAACTCACAGACGTCTCTCACTCACACGATCACACTCATAAATAAATTCTCAGCACTTTCTGACTGTAGGGTCCAGAATATACCTGCGATCACTTTACAGTCAGGAAATATTAGATATTTAGGCATAAACATTTCCTCCAGGCTCTCAGAGCTAACAAAGCTAATTTATGTGCAATTATTAAAGACAGTAGAGGACAATCTCTCTCGTTGGAAGTCCTTACCTATATCACTTATGGGGAGAGTTACAACCATTAAAATGATGATACTACCAAAAGTTAACTATTTGTTCTCAATGATCCCCATAAAACCAACCTGCTACTTGGTTTAAGTCACTAGATTCATGCATCTCCAAATTTCTGTGGAAAAACAAACCACCACGTATTAGTTTAAAAACCCTACAGAAGACCAAGGACAGTGGTGGATTAGATTTACCTAATTTTCAGCACTATTCCTTAGCCAATAGGTTACGGTATATATCAAAATGGTTTAAACCTAGCCCAATAGATGAACATGGATAAATATAGAACAAGCATTGTGTGATAATCTGGAAATCTCTGACCTGCCACTTATTAGTCAAAACGTAAAAAATCACAAATGTTTCAAAAGCATTAACATCAGCACCTCTCTGACAGCCTGGTGGGAATTTCTTAAAATAACAAAGTCTTCACTTGTCCCGTGTAAGCTTACACCCATCTGGAACAATCCTGACATCCTGCAAAACAAAAAAATGCTAAACTTTACTCTGTGGAAGATCAAAGGAATCAAACATCTGGAACATATAATCCAAAATGGACATTTTATTTCATTTGATGAGCTCATATCACAACATGAGATAGGAAGCAATAAATTCCTAGAATATCAACAACTTAAGTCTATAATAACAAAGAAATATATCCTCCACCAACCAGACTTACAACTCCCGATTAGGGTAGCAGAATTTCTAAGCATCTGCACCCCAAAACTACTATCAAAAATATATAAATTATTGTCTAAGATAGATGACACAATGTCTCTACCGTCCTCAAAATGGGAGGCAGATTTATCCATCAGTTCTAGTCATAGCTTCTGGCCACAAATATGTTTGAACACCTTCAGAATGACTCAAAATCCTAATTTACAGCTCATACAATACAAAATTCTTCATAGAACACACTATACAGCTTAAAGGATGTTCAGGATGGGTCTAACACACTCAAACATCTGCTCACATTGCACAGATAACACATCTGATGATTATGCACACGCTTTGTGGTTTTGTGCGCCTGTCCAGAAGTTCTGGCTTGAAGTCTGTGCGGACCTATCAACATGGCTAAAGTGTAGCATTCCTGCATGCCCCACACTGTGCATACTGGGTGACTTGTGCCTGGGGGGTCTGGGTTGCCCTGGACATGCCACAGTATGCGTGGGTTGGTGCAGGTCCTGGTGCCGGGCTTGTTGCTCTGGGAACTCCAAGGTGTCCGCAGGTGGTTGTTTTTTTTAGGGTGTTGGGGCGTGCGGTGAGGGGGAGGGCGTCTGTGTGGGGGTGTGCTTTTCCCCTGTTGGGAGGGGCCTGGGGGGGCCTGGGTGATGGTGGGTCTCAGGCCCGGGCTGCTGCGACTGGTGTGACCAGGTGATTTGTTTGTTTGTTTGTTTGATTTTTGTTGTTGTTTGTTTGTTTTTGTAGAGGTCCTCCGGGGTGGGGTTGGGTTGAGTGGTGTGGGGCGGGATTGGTTCCTTCTGGGGGTACAGTAGCTCCCGGAATATGGTGACTGCAGGCCCCGAGCCTGATGGACATCAGGCCCTCCTGCCCTGTGTTGGGTCCCAGGTAGCGGGGATGCCTATTGCAGCCAGTCTCTGTAAACATAAACAATAAACATTTAAAAAACTTCCCTTGGCAAAGCAAATCTGTTTGGCATAAAGGTATTCAGACTACAATTCTGCTGCCAACAACACTAAACCTTTAGGAATCCGAGAATAAGCTTATTTTCACGAGTTCTACACAATTTCGGATTTTGATATAAAATGAATTCCTTCACTCAAACCAAGTTAAAACTGCTTTGTCCTTCATATTTATCCATGTCTAAATAGCTTTAAACAAAAAAGAACGTTGTACTTTGCAGGATAGGAAAGAACAACACTAAACCTTTTCAGGAATCCGAGAATAAGCGTCGTTTGACGAGTTCTACACAATATCGGATTTTGATATAAAATGAATTCCTTCACTCAAACCAAGTTAAAACTGCTTTGTACTTCATATTTATCCATGTCTAAATAGCTTTAAACAAAAACAAACGTAGTACTTTTCAGGATAGGAAACAACAACACTAAATTTTTTCAGGAATTCAAGAATAAGCTTCTTTTCACGAGTTCTACACAATTCCGGATTTTGATATAAAATTAATTCCTTCACTCAAACCAAGTTAAAACTGCTTTGTCCTTCATATTTATCCATGTCTAAATAGCTTTAAACAAAAAAGAACGTTGTACTTTGCAGGATAGGAAAGAACAACACTAAACCTTTAGGAATCCGAGAATAAGCTTATTTTCACGAGTTCTACACAATTTCAGATTTTGTTATAAAATGAATTCCTTCACTCAAACCAAGTTAAAACTGCTTTGTCCTTCATATTTTTGCATGTCTAAATAGGTTTCAGGCATAAAATTCTTCATATTACCCTGTATGTGAAAGAAGCATACTTGTGATGGAGCAATACACTCCTTTTGGGTAACCTAAACTGATGGTTGGGGAGGAAAGTTAGAAGAACAATCAACTATCAACCAAAGACAGATGACGTGATGAGTGGGCAATATAACTGTGTGTTTTTACTTCAGTGGTCAGAGCAACTCTGTATTCTGTACTGTGTTGTTCTCTCTTTCAAGATATTATTATTAAAGCCTCTTATCTCCTCAGAAGAAAATAACTGACTCTGTGCGTTACTAAATTTCCACCACAATTTTGGCGTCACGAACAGGATCCCTCGACTGGTGTCTCTGGACCGGATCGCAGTGCATGGCCAGCCTGGACTGAAGTAGCTGTTCCAGCCTCATACCTCCAAGGCCTTTTCTGAGAGAGAGGACTGGCAGGTCCTTTTCCTGAATACCAGCGCTGGGATCATTTTTGAAATATGATAGTCTGAGACGATAGGACTGCTTTTTAGTTTTTATTTGAATAAAAGAGGGTTTCCCGGTTGTGTCATTAGTGAGACAGAGATTTCACGGGTAAGTGAAACTTTTGAAGCAGTCCGAAGAAGTGTGAAGTACTCCGAAGAAGTGTGAGTACAGATTAAGGTCCTCATTGGAGACGTCCTTTGAGTGAAGGAATATATTTCCCCATTCCAAGTCTGAGAATGGGAAACAGTAGGTCTCAGACTTTTGACCCTACCGGGGGACCTGAGCATGATGAAATGAAAAAGACATATGGTCCAGAGGTTTTCCACCTGAAGGTTCTTTTAGTATGTTAGAAATAAGAAAATTAGAAGAAAAGTTTTGCAAATATGAGAAAGAGATGAAGCAAAAAAAAGAAAATTAAGTTTAAATAAGAAGTAAGAAAGGTATAGAATTTTGGAAAAAATAAAGTGTATTAAGAGAAAGAAAGGAAAATGTTAAACAAATGCCATGACGGAATGATGATAATAATTTAGTATTAGCTGTGCCGGATCCAGACCTGGACTCCTGCCCTCCACGACGCCTGCAACAACAACAGCCAGCCCTGCCACAAGCCTCTGGCTCTCGGGAAGAAGGGACTTCTTCCATCCTCCCTCGGGAAGAAATTGAGGTCTGATGATGAGGAAAAGGAAGACGTTTGGTTCTCCAGCGTACCTGCCCAAGAACTCTTAACGCAAGTGACAAAAATCCTTTACCCACAATCTGGACTTCAGAGATCTAAACGTGAGAAAAAACAAAACCAGATTCAAACCATGCCTATGGTTAAAGTTGCAGTTCCCACTGGACCATTACTGGTTTATCAACCCTGGACTGAGACTGACATCATGGAAGCATAACAATGCTTACCAGATCCAGAGATTTCTGGACCCCATTTTGCTGACGAGTTGCGAGATTTCTGCGCGTTGTAGTTACTCAGTAGTGTCTCAGTGAAACAACCAACGGGGGAAGCCTTGCGGTGACAACAAAAGCAGTGTTTTACTGATCAGTCAAGTTATCAGAGCTCAAGTGAATCTCAGCGCATTTGAAATTTTATTTGGCAGACCTCCTAACCTGGGATTGGGACCTGTAACCAGACCCCTCCCTTCCACAACTGTTTGTGATGATGCTATGTTGTCTTACTGTCGAAACCTTTCCACTGTTCTATCTCAAGTTTCACAGAAAGTAAAAGCAGCCCTTCCAGCCACAGAAAACACACCACTCCAACCAGATGACAGGTGGAGTGTTACTACTGCAAATCCTGTAGCATTTGTGCCATCAGGGTTTTTTGCTTGACCTGTTGAATAAATATAGTTATTTCTGCATTTTCATAACGTATATCAGTTAAGTCTGGCCTGGGTAAAACACTGATGGTTATTTCTGACATGCAATCATGAGGCTTTCCATCTGTGGGGTAGGTAGCGGTGTGGATGGATTAAGTGTAGCACATCTCTCGACAACAAGGTGTGGCTGTGAAAGAAGAACTGTTATGTAGGAGAGATGTCTGGTAAAGATATTTTGTTAAGTAACCATATCACAGCCACTGCATGAGGTACCTTAAGTGTTAATGGGTGAAATAACACCATTATTGTTGATGCCTGCACTGCCAATGGCTTCTGGCCATTGATTCAAAAGTACGATCTCGTCCCTTTTTCCCCCTTTCAGTGGACACTGGCCCCTAATTACCGCAATTCAGCAGGGGGTCTTTCATTAGGAGTACTGGACTCCCCCGTGCACGGTTTCAGCTCCGACCCTGGAAAGCGGAAAAAACGTTGAGATCTGGTTTGAGGACCCAATTGTTGAGAAAAGTCTCTCAATGAGACTCAGAGTTGCTGGAGTCAGTTAATGCAAATGTTTAATCTTGCAGCAAGTTCAAGAATGTGTGTGTGTATGGGTGTATGTGTGCAAACGTGTGTGAGTTTGTGGGTGTGAGAGTTTAAAGAACCTGTTATCCACAGGCAGGTCTTAACTAGTATGGCACAGGTCCAGCCTGTCTCATCTTTTTTGGAAGGTCCAGCGCTCGGCCGTAACCCTTCTGTCTGTTTGGACTCTCACATACATTCGGTTAATCATAGAAAAACGAGAACAAAACTTTTTAGCCCCTTAAATTCATAAAACAGACATGGTGCAGTTATTTCCATTCTAGAAAATAAGAGTAATCACCACCATTCCTATAAATTCTGGATATTCTAACAATCTGAATCTTTTTTAAATGTTCGATGAAGCCCTTTGCTGTTCTGTTTAGCGACTCAGCTGATCATAAACCAAGTTTTGCTCTTGAACCAAGCTTCTAAACTCTTCACCTTTTTCATTTCTCAGTTAGTATTCACTTTAAAACTGATTAAAAGAAAAATTAAATGAATGCCTATCAACAAATGTGGGATCTAAACTCTAGTGCTTTCTCTAAAATAATTTCCTTTCTCAATTCAGAAATGTGTGTGTGTAAGTCACAACACCCGTGACACCAAAACGGCTTTCTTTTCTCTCTTTTCTCTACACTCTGCACTGTGAGCACACACACCAAATCAGAAAGGCTTTTTTTCTCTCTTTTCTACATTATGGACTGTGGGGACACAAAACCGCTCTCTCTCTTTTTTTTTTTTGATTGTGTGCCAGGGCGTTGTCTCACGTATTAGATTATGCTTAAGATACGAATGGGTTTATCAGTCACATCAGAATCCATACATACTGATCCTCCCGTAATAAAATGGTCGGATCTTATCAAACACACTTTGTTTCTTGTGACAAGTCAGCGAAACAGCGTATACACGTCAAGACACTGAATCAAGTTTGCCACAAGAACTCATAAGTTTGGCAGTATTGCTCTGCCGTCAGCAATCATACACCCATTTTATTTTCATGAGACATGTGCAGGCACCTGTTCATCTACTGTTCTATCACTATGAATTAGTTTATCTATTATCAATAAGGATACTTCTACAACTACTATCAAAGTATGTCCGGACTTCTTATGTTGTCAGTTGCTATATATGAATAAGTGGGTTGCTACTGAAAAGCATTAAGCATGTCACACAGCCCAAACATATAACATTTCAGGACACACCACACAGTTAACAACCACAGTGAAGCGTGTCAAAGCCCAAACATGTAACATTCAACAGGACACTTACACAACACATTCCAATCAAACAGTCAGACAACATACAAGAACATATACCCCAGCCGGCATTGCTCCCTGCCTATTTTCCTACAACTCACTATGTGTGCGCACACCTTTATTCACAAACTCTTCAACTTATACTCTTTTACCGAAGCTGCTACAGCTCGATTGGCCAAATACCCTTAGATCCTATTTCGGTGAATTTGACATCTGCCTTGTATGTAACAGATTAGCGGTTTAGCAGTTTTAATTTAGTTTGAGTGAAGGAATTCATTTTATAGCAAAATCCGAAATCGTGAAGAACTCATGAAAGTAAGCTTATTCTCGGATTCCTGAAACTTTAGATTTGCTCTTTCTTTTACTGCAAAGTACAACGTTGAGCAGCACTAATGAGTTGTTTCTATTTTTGGCAGGCTTTACCTTTGCGGATGAAGCCCTTTCTGTCTGTGCAAAAGAAATCTTGTTACTGTGCAGAGTGACTTCTCTGAGTAGAGTCGCCTTACTTGTTGCGACTGTGCCGATGTTCGAAGCTGGAGTGCAAAGTTGTTGCTTGAATGGTGCTCGCTGGAGCGTGTGGTAGTGTAAAGTTATACCATTTAAAAGGGCTGAAGAGTGCTCAGTGCAGCGGGTGGGCGGAGGTGCAAAGTGACACTATGGCCATAAAAAGAACACCGCTACAAGTGCGCATTGTGCCAGGAAGGGCCCTCGGACGTGAACCAGTGGACTGTTATCGCTTCTCGGCCTTTTGGCTAAGATCAAGTGTAGTATCTGTTCTTATCAGTTTAATGTCTGATATGTCCTCTATGCGAGGACTACATATTAAATGGATTTTTATCAATAGGAGTTGAAAAAGGAGCTTGCTCCGTTCACTCCAAGCATCGACCCGGTACTGCAGTGCCGCTGGGAACGGTGCGCTCTCCTCTGCTCTTGTGAAAAAGCAAACAGCGGTGCAGGATGGAAGTTTCAGGGAGCCTAAGATGAAACTTTCTTTTAATCTGCTGAGAAAAGAGAGTGAATGCGAAGCAGACTTTAACACGGCTCTGGGAGCGAGCCGAGTGCGGGCTAACCGGGAGAATTGCTTGAAAGAAACGCGACACCGAATGAGCAGTCAGAACAAAGCCTCAATACGGTGTTCCCGTGTTGTTTGTGGCTGCCTTGTCTTTTGCACAGAGTAAAAGACAAGGCAGCCATCGAATAGGGCCCGATTGTTCCTACTTGGTCAGCCGAGGAGCAAGGGGGGGAGCAAGCGTCTCAACCAAGCAAAGCTCACCATGGGGAAGGTGGCTATGCCAACTAGCCTGATGCCCTGCTCCCGCAGTGATGGATAATCGTACACTGGTTTCTCTTCATAATGTACAAGTCTTTCGCCTTTTACTAAAGACTTCCGTGGAGAGCAGCACTAATGAATTGTTTCTATTTTTGGCAGGCTTTACCTTTGCGGGTGAAGCCCTTTCTGTCTGTGCAAAAGAAATCTTGTTACTGTGCAGAGTGACTTCTCTGAGTAGAGTCGCCTTACTTGTTGCGACTGTGCCGATGTTCGAAGCTGGAGTGCAAAGTTGTTGCTTGAATGGTGCTTGCTGGAGCGTGCGGTAGTGTAAAGTTATACCATTTAAAAGGGTTGAAGAGTGCTCAGTGCAGCGGGTGGGCGGAGGTGCAAAGTGACACTATGGCCATAAAACGAACACCGCTACAAGTGCGCATTGTGCCAGGAAGGGCCCTCGGACGTGAACCAGTGGACAGATATCGCTTCTCGGCCTTTTGGCTAAGATCAAGTGTAGTATCTGTACTTATCAGTTTAATATGTGATATGTCTATGCAAGGACTACATATTAAATGGATTTTTATCAATAGGAGTTGAAAAAGGAGCTTGCTCCGTTCACTCCAAGCATCGACCCAGTGCTGCTGGGAACGGTGCGCTCTCCTCTGCTCTTGTGAAAAAGCAAACAGCGGTGCAGGATGGAAGTTTCTTTTAATCTGCTGAGAAAAGAGAGTGAATGCGAAGCAGACTTTAACACGGCTCTGGGAGCGAGCCGAGTGCGGGCTAACCAGGAGAATTGCTTGAAAGAAACGCGACACCGAATGAGCGGTCAGAACAAAGCCTCAATACGGTGTTCCTTTGGTGTTTTTATAAAATGCGGTGTAAAAAAAGGTGTGAATGCCCCATAGAAAACTAAAAGGTGGAGCGGAAGTGTTCGGCTGCAAGAAGGTGTGAATGTCCGACTATATTTGATGAAAAGCAGGTGAAGCAAGGTCTGAATGCCCAACCTTACATCATCAAAAGCGAGATCAGAGGTTTTTGGCTGCAAGAAGGCCATAGTTTGCCAAAAGCGGTTAAGGTGCGAATGATCGGCTAAATATCAACAAAAGTGGGGGCGGAGGTCTTCGGATGCAAGTGGGTGTGAATATCCCACCATACAAGTATGGTGGAGAGGAAGCTGTGAATGGCCGACCATAGTTTGCAAAATGCGGGTGAGAAAAGGTGCGAATGTCCAACCATACATGATCAAAACAGGGAGCGGAGGTGTTTGGCTGCGACAAGGTGTGAATGTCCACCCATAATTAATGAAAAGCGGGCAACAAGTAGGTTCGAATGCCCAACCATACATCATCAAAAGCAGGAGTGGATGTGTTCGGCTACAAGAAGGTTTGAATGTCCGAGCATAGTTTGTAAAAAGCGGGTAAGAAAAGGTTCGAATGCCCGAACATACACCATCAAAAGAGGGAGCGGAGGTGTTCCGCTGTAAGACGGTGTGAATGTCCGACCATAGTTGGTAAAAAGTGGGTATGAAAAGGTTCGAATGCCCAAATTCGGCTGCAAAAAACTGTGTTCGGCTGCAAAAAGGTGTGAATGTTCGACTAAATTTTGTAAAAAGCGGGTAAGACAGCGGCTTTTTACAAACTATGCTCGGACATTCAAACCTTCTTGTAGCCAAACACATCCACTCCTGATTTTGTTGATGTATGGTTGGGCATTCGAACCTACTTGTTGCCCTCTTTTCATTAATTATGGGTGGACATTCACACCTTGTCGCAGCCAAACACCTCCGCTCCCTGTTTTGATCATGTATGGTTGGACATTCGCACCTTTTCTCACCCGCTTTTTGCAAACTATGGTCGGCCATTCACAGCTTCCTCTCCACCATACTTGTATGGTGGGATATTCACACCCACTTGCATCCGAAGACCTCCGCCCCCACTTTTGTTGATATTTAGTCGGTCATTCACACCTTACCCGTTTTCTTGCCGCCAAACACCTCTGATCTCGCTTTTGATGATGTAAGATTGGGCATTCAGACCTTGCTTTTCCTGCTTTTCACCAACTATATATATAACATTCACACCTTCTTGCAGCCGAACACTTCCGCTCCACCTTTTAGGTATCTATCACACCTTTTTTTTCACCGCATTTTATAGATTATGGTTGGAAATTCTCAACCACTCATCCGAAGACCTCTCCTCCCGCTTTTGTTAATATATTTGAACTTTAGTCAGACATTCACACCTACTTGCAGCCGAACACCACCTCTCTAGCTTTTGATGATGTATGGTCCGGCATTCTTACCGTTTCTAACACATTTTTCAGCAATTATGGTAGGACATTCACACCTTCTTGCAGCTGAACACCTCCTCTCCCACTTATGATCATGTGCGGATTGATTTTCGAAAATTTTCTTTCATGTTTTCTAGCAATTAAAAATGGACATTTAGACCTTCTTGCAGCTGAACACCTCCGCTCCCGCTTTTGATCATACATTGTCAGGCATTCGCACCTTGTCTTACCCGCTTTTTACAAAATTTAGTCGAACATTCACACCTTTTTGCAGCCGAACACAGTTTTTTGCAGCCGAATTTGGGCATTCGAACCTTTTCATACCCACTTTTTACCAACTATGGTCGGACATTCACACCGTCTTACAGCGGAACACCTCCGCTCCCTCTTTTGATGGTGTATGTTCGGGCATTCGAACCTTTTCTTACCCGCTTTTTACAAACTATGCTCGGACATTCAAACCTTCTTGTAGCACATCCACTCCTGCTTTTGATGATGTATGGTTGGGCATTCGAACCTACTTGTTGCCCGCTTTTCATTAATTATTATTAATAATAATAATTATTCACACCTTGTCGCAGCCAAACACCTCCGCTCCCTGTTTTGATCATGTATGGTTGGACATTCGCACCTTTTCTCACCCGCTTTTTGCAAACTATGGTCGGCCATTCACAGCTTCCTCTCCACCATACTTGTATGGTGGGATATTCACACCCACTTGCATCCGAAGACCTCCGCCCCCACTTTTGTTGATATTTAGCCGATCATTCGCACCTTACCCGCTTTTGGCAAACTATGGCCTTCTTGCAGCCAAAAACCTCTGATCTCGCTTTTGATGATGTAAGGTTGGGCATTCAGACCTTGCTTCACCTGCTTTTCACCAAATATAGTCGGACATTCACACCTTCTTGCAGCCGAACACTTCCGCTCCACCTTTTAGTTTTCTATGGGGCATTCACACCTTTTTTTACACCGCATTTTATAAAAACACCACAGGAACACCGTATTGAGGCTTTGTTCTGACCGCTCATTCGGTGTCGCGTTTCTTTCAAGCAATTCCCCTGGTTAGCCCGCACTCGGCTCGCTCCCAGAGCCGTGTTAAAGTCTGCTTCGCATTCACTCTCTTTTCTCAGCAGATTAAAAGAAACTTCCATCCTGCACCGCTGTTTGCTTTTTCACAAGAGCAGAGGAGAGCACACCGTTCCCAGCGGCACTGCAGTACCGGGTCGATGCTTGGAGTGAACGGAGTAAGCTCCTTTTTCAACTCCTATTGATAAAAATCCATTTAATATGTAGTCCTTGCATAGACATATCACATATTAAACTGATAAGAACAGATACTACACTTGATCTTAGCCAAAAGGCCGAGAAGCAATATCTGTCCACTGGTTCACGTCCGAGGGCCCTTCCTGGCACAATGCGCACTTGTAGCGGTGTTCGTTTTATGGCCATAGTGTCACTTTGCACCTCCGCCCACCCGCTGCACTGAGCACTCTTCAGCCCTTTTAAATGGTATAACTTTACACTACCGCACGCTCCAGCGAGCACCATTCAAGCAACATCGGCACAGTCGCAACAAGTAAGGCGACTCTCCTCAGAGAAGTCACTCTGCACAGTAACAAGATTTCTTTTGCACAGACAGAAAGGGCTTCACCCCCAAAGGTAAAGCCTGCCAAAAATAGAAAGAATTCATTAGTGCTGCTCTCCACAGAAGTCTTTAGTAAAAGGCGAAGGACTTGTACGTTATGAAGAGAAACCAGAGTACGATTATCCATCACTGCGGGAGCAGGGCATCAGGCTAGTTGGCATAGCCACCTTCCCCATGGTGAGCTTTGCTTGGTTGAGACGCTTGCTCCCCCCCCTTGCTCCTCGGCTGACCAAGTAGGAACAATCGGGCCCTATTCGATGGCTGCCTTGTCTTTTACTCTGTGCCAAAGACAAGGCAGCCACAAACAACACGGGAACACCGTATTGAGGCTTTGTTCTGACTGCTCATTCGGTGTCGCGTTTCTTTCAAGCAATTCTCCCGGTTAGCCCGCACTCGGCTCGCTCCCAGAGCCGTGTTAAAGTCTGCTTCGCATTCACTCTCTTTTCTCAGCAGATTAAAAGAAAGTTTCATCTTAGGCTCCCTGAAACTTCCATCCTGCACCGCTGCTTGCTTTTTCACAAGAGCAGAGGAGAGCGCACCGTTCCCAGCGGCACTGCAGTACCGGGTCGATGCTTGGAGTGAACGGAGCAAGCTCCTTTTTCAACTCCTATTGATAAAAATCCATTTAATATGTAGTCCTCGCATAGAGGACATATCAGACATTAAACTGATAAGAACAGATACTACACTTGATCTTAGCCAAAAGGCCGAGAAGCGATAACTGTCCACTGGTTCACGTCCGAGGGCCCTTCCTGGCACAATGCGCACTTGTAGCGGTGTTCTTTTTATGGCCATAGTGTCACTTTGCACCTCCGCCCACCCGCTGCACTGAGCACTCTTCAACCCTTTTAAATGGTATAACTTTACACTACCGCACGCTCCAGCGAGCACCATTCAAGCAACATCGGCACAGTCGCAACAAGTAAGGCGACTCTACTCAGAGAAGTCACTCTGCACAGTAACAAGATTTCTTTTGCACAGACAGAAAGGGCTTCACCCGCAAAGGTAAAGCCTGCCAAAAATAGGAACAATTCATTAGTGCTGCTCTCCACGGGAGTCTTTAGTAAAAGGCGAAAGACTTGTACATTATGAAGAGAAACCAGTGTACGATTATCCATCACTGCGGGAGCAGGGCATCAGGCTAGTTGGCATAGCCACCTTCCCCATGGTGAGCTTTGCTTGGTTGAGACGCTTGCTCCCCCCCCTTGCTCCTCGGCTGACCAAGTAGGAACAATCGGGCCCTATTCGATGGCTGCCTTGTCTTTTACTCTGTGCAAAAGACAAGGCAGCCACAAACAACACGGGAACACCGTATTGAGGCTTTGTTCTGACTGCTCATTCGGTGTCGCGTTTCTTTCAAGCAATTCTCCCGGTTAGCCCGCACTCGGCTCGCTCCCAGAGCCGTGTTAAAGTCTGCTTCGCATTCACTCTCTTTTCTCAGCAGATTAAAAGAAATTTCCATCCTGCACCGCTGTTTGCTTTTTCACAAGAGCAGAGGAGAGCACACCGTTCCCAGCGGCACTGCAGTACCGGGTCGATGCTTGGAGTGAACGGAGTAAGCTCCTTTTTCAACTCCTATTGATAAAAATCCATTTAATATGTAGTCCTCGCATAGAGGACATATCAGACATTAAACTGATAATAACAGATACTACACTTGATCTTAGCCAAAAGGCCGAGAAGCGATAACTGTCCACTGGTTCCCGTCCGAGGGCCCTTCCTGGCACAATGCGCACTTGTAGCGGTGTTCTTTTTATGGCCATAGTGTCACTTTGCACCTCCGCCCACCCGCTGCACTGAGCACTCTTCAGCCCTTTTAAATGGTATAACTTTACACTACCACACGCTCCAGCGAGCACCATTCAAGCAACAACTTTGCACTCCAGCTTCGAACATCGGCACAGTCGCAACAAGTAAGGCGACTCTACTCAGAGAAGTCACTCTGCACAGTAACAAGATTTCTTTTGCACAGACAGAAAGGGCTTCATCCGCAAAGGTAAAGCCTGCCAAAAATAGAAACAACTCATTAGTGCTGCTCAACGTTGTACTTTGCAGTAAAAGAAAGAGCAAATCTAAAGTTTCAGGAATCCGAGAATAAGCTTACTTTCATGAGTTCTTCACGATTTCGGATTTTGCTATAAAATGAATTCCTTCACTCAAACTAAATTAAAACTGCTAAACCGCTAATCTGTTACATACAAGGCAGATGTCAAATTCACCGAAATAGGATCTAAGGGTATTTGGCCAATCGAGCTGTAGCAGCTTCGGTAAAAGAGTATAAGTTGAAGAGTTTGTGAATAAAGGTGTGCGCACACATAGTGAGTTGTAGGAAAATAGGCAGGGAGCAATGCCGGCTGGGGTATATGTTCTTGTATGTTGTCTGACTGTTTGATTTGAATGTGTTGTGTAAGTGTCCTGTTGAATGTTACATGTTTGGGCTTTGACACGCTTCACTGTGGTTGTTAACTGTGTGGTGTGTCCTGAAATGTTATATGTTTGGGCTGTGTGACATGCTTAATGCTTTTCAGTAGCAACCCACTTATTCATATATAGCAACTGACAACATAAGAAGTCCGGACATACTTTGATAGTAGTTGTAGAAGTATCCTTATTGATAATAGATAAACTAATTCATAGTGATAGAACAGTAGATGAACAGGTGCCTGCACATGTCTCATGAAAATAAAATGGGTGTATGATTGCTGACGGCAGAGCAATACTGCCAAACTTATGAGTTCTTGTGGCAAACTTGATTCAGTGTCTTGACGTGTATACGCTGTTTCGCTGACTTGTCACAAGAAACAAAGTGTGTTTGATAAGATCCGACCATTTTATTACCGGAGGATCAGTATGTATGGATTCTGATGTGACTGATAAACCTATTCGTATCTTAAGCATAATCTAATACGTGAGACAACGCCCTGGCACACAATCAAAAAAAAAAGAGAGAGAGCGGTTTTGTGTCCCCACAGTCCATAATGTAGAAAAGAGAGAAAAAAGCCTTTCTGATTTGGTGTGTGTGCTCACAGTGCAGAGTGTAGAGAAAAGAGAGAAAAGAAAGCCGTTTTGGTGTCACGGGTGTTGTGACTTACACACACACATTTCTGAATTGAGAAAGGAAATTATTTTAGAGAAAGCACTAGAGTTTAGATCCCACATTTGTTGATAGGCATTCATTTAATTTTTCTTTTAATCAGTTTTAAAGTGAATACTAACTGAGAAATGAAAAAGGTGAAGAGTTTAGAAGCTTGGTTCAAGAGCAAAACTTGGTTTATGATCAGCTGAGTCTCTAAACAGAACAGCAAAGGGCTTCATCGAACATTTAAAAAAGATTCAGATTGTTAGAATATCCAGAATTTATAGGAATGGTGGTGATTACTCTTATTTTCTAGAATGGAAATAACTGCACCATGTCTGTTTTATGAATTTAAGGGGCTAAAAAGTTTTGTTCTCGTTTTTCTATGATTAACCGAATGTATGTGAGAGTCCAAACAGACAGAAGGGTTACGGCCGAGCGCTGGACCTTCCAAAAAAGATGAGACAGGCTGGACCTGTGCCATACTAGTTAAGACCTGCCTGTTGATAACAGGTTCTTTAAACTCTCACACACACAAACTCACACACGTTCGCACACATACACCCATACACACACACATTCTTGAACTTGCTGCAAGATTAAACATTTGCATTAACTGACTCCAGCAACTCTGAGTCTCATTGAGAGACTTTTCTCAACAATTGGGTCCTCAAACCAGATCTCAACGTTTTTTCCGCTTTCCAGGGTCGGAGCTGAAACCGTGCACGGGGGAGTCCAGTACTCCTAATGAAAGACCCCCTGCTGAATTGCGGTAATTAGGGGCCAGTGTCCACTGAAAGGGGGAAAAAGGGACGAGATCGTACTTTTGAATCAATGGCCAGAAGCCATTGGCAGTGCAGGCATCAACAATAATGGTGTTATTTCACCCATTAACACTTAAGGTACCTCATGCAGTGGCTGTGATATGGTTACTTAACAAAATATCTTTACCAGACATCTCTCCTACATAACAGTTCTTCTTTCACAGCCACACCTTGTTGTCGAGAGATGTGCTACACTTAATCCATCCACACTGCTACCTACCCCACAGATGGAAAGCCTCATGATTGCATGTCAGAAATAACCATCAGTGTTTTACCCAGGCCAGACTTAACTGATATACGTTATGAAAATGCAGAAATAACTATATTTATTCAACAGGTCAAGCAAAAAACCCTGATGGCACAAATGCTACAGGATTTGCAGTAGTAACAGAAACTGAAGTTTTCTTAAAACAACCACTACCAAAAAATTACTCTGTTCAAGCAGTCGAATTGGTAGCTTTAACTGAAGCTTGTAAATTAAATAACAAAACGGTTGTTAACGTTTACACTGACAGTCAGTATGCCTTCTCAACTGTACATGTGTTAACACAGCATTGGAAAAACAGGTATGTTGACATCCACAGCTAAATGTATAAACTACAAATATTTTAGCATTATTAGATGTTATTCAATTGCCATCTACAATAGACTCGTATGAATGACCGGAAGGAAAACCATACTGCCAAAGAATTTGTTTAAATATGCTGCAGTATTGAGCCACGCACCATGTCATGTCTTAACAGGAGGGATGGAAGCAATAATGAACAAGGTTTTTACAGCATATGGTTTTACTAATTATTGAATTTTTTTTTTTAGAATAAATAAATGAATAAAGTTTTGTCTAGCAGGTCAAATATGTGCAAAATACATTCCACAGGGCAATCTAAGACCAAAACGAAGATAATTCCCTAAGCCAGTGTATCTTTTTCAACATATTTGTTTGGATTTCATTATTTCATTATTGTGTAGATTTCATTGAACTAAATTAATGTTAAGGGAAACGATTCTGCTCAGTGACAACAGAGGTTTTTACCAAATGGTCTGAAATATTTCCATGTGCACAAGCAGATGCACTCTCAGTAGCAAAATCACGCGTAAAATAACTCATTTCTAGATTTGAAATTCCTGAAAAGATCTTCAGTGATACTTAGACACACTTTGTAAACAATGTCATCTCACTGATGGCAAAGAACTTAAAATAGACCTTAGAAACCACTGTGATATAGAAGGTTTCGCTAACACATTGGAATTGTTTTACTATTTACATATGCATGTGCAGTGAAGAATTGCTTGCTGCTGATAAATGCAAAGAAGAACAGCTTACACATAGATGCTCACATATAGGCTGCTGAATGCAATGAAGACCTGCTTATCCAGTAAAGTTCAATGTCAATGTGTAATATTCAATTAGGATTTGCAAAACAGTGAAGTTAAACAATGAATGGGTCCATAGTCGGTATGAGAAGACTACAGGAATATTTACCTGGGTGTACGTTCAAACAGAGATGAGAAAATTGCGATAAATGATTGTTTGTTTGTTTGTTAGTATGTATATGAATGTTATGTGTATAAACTGTGTTGAGTTGTAGTTACTCAGTAGTGTCTCAGTGAAACAACCGACGGGGGAAGCCTTGCGGTGACAACAAAAGCAGTGTTTTACTGATGAGTCAAGTTGCTCCAGTGTACTCCATACAAACTGGTTGGCTACTGAAGGGATAGAAAATGGGGAATACTTGTTTTAAAGCAAACAAGGAATTAGATGGGAAAAATACATGTTTTAACGGGACCCAGACAATATTATATAGATGTCGCCACTGAAGTAAAGAACATTTACGTGGGATGGTGTGAGGGTCCTCGTTTGGCTGACGTTCGCCGATATGCTCGCCATGCTCAGAACCAAGTTGAGACGCGTAAGACAACCAAAAGGGACAAGTGTGAAAAGGAGCTGCATTTGGCAACCATGACTATGTATTACGCAGTTGGTGTAAACAGAGGACGAGGCCGAAGTCGAAGACGTGGACGTGTGGGAGAGGAGGTCGAAATGGGCCACGCCAGAGCTATGATCCGAATATTTGTTTTTACTGTGGCCAGACTGGACACTGGAAGAAGGACTGTCCACAGCTAAAAAGTGATGAAATTGGGCAAAAGGCTGACTGAGGGTGGGAGGCAGGTTCTGGACGTCACGCGGCAGCGGAGCCTCCACTAATGGGTGATAGCACAAACACACTCACACATTTTTCCTGCTCTGTGTAGTGAAGCAACGCTTGCCGACTGTGATTCACGTAGTAAAGTTTTGCATGCTATTTCCGTCCTAGAGCAAAGATATTTCTCTCAGAATATAGGAACTTATGTTCATCAGTAGTGACGTCAGGGGAGTTTGATTGTCCTCCAAAGTTAAGTGGAAACCACGTTTAATGTATGTCTGCATCAGGCCAGGTTGTGAAGGAGAAAATGACAATGCCCATTGCGTGTTGTCACTCCCGATGAGCTCTCCTTCAAACACTCATTTTTGTTATCAGAGTTGTGTCCCATTAACCTGATGGGCTGTGATCTCATGTGTAAATTAGGCATTATTTTAACTTCTACACCAGAGGGTGTTAAGGTTATGTTACAGCCTGACAAAGTTTTCACAGCAGTGCAGTTTGATTCATCGGCACTTACATATGCTTATGAGTGGAAACTTCCCAGCTCTCCTTTTTCACAACAACTAGTGGAAGAAGCAAAAGCGTTAGTTTCACCCCTTTCTGATTTCATGCAACCTACTGATTTGCACTGCACATCACACATTTCTTTGGGGCCTGACAATGACTATGAGAAGAAGTGAAAAAATATGTGCGCCTACTTTATTGACTCCAGAGCACTTCGATTTTTTTAATGTTTGTGGTACTCGCCCTCACATTTCCTTGGCCAAACGTACACACTGGCAGTGACAAGTTGTGGGAGAGTTTGTTGCTACATGTCAGAAAGAAATGGAGTGGACCGTTTCACCTGCTGATCCAAATTTGATGTTTTCTGAACGATTGTCAGCATACAAAAAAACATTTTTGAGTACAATGCATTGTCAAAGAACTGTGGACTTAATTCCTACCACAGAATCACATTTTGAAGCATGTTTTTTATCTGAAACAACCAGTAATTGTCACCCCTAAATCAGACTTTTGTCCATGTAAAAAACAATACCCTTTTAAGCCTGAAGCAATTAAAGGGATTAAACCTGTTTTTCAATCTTTTCAGAAAACAGGCGTTATTGTTCCTTTTGAAAATTCACCTGTGCTTACTCCATTGTTTCCTGTTAAAAAGATTGAAGATGCTGGCCAGCCAGATGAATGGCGTTTTGTACAGGACCTCCAAGCGGTGAATGCTGCAGTTCAGCCACATGCTCCTACTGTGCCCAACCCACACACTATTTTGTCTCAAATTACATCAGATGCACAGTTTTTCTCAGTGGTTGACTTGTCGCCAGTGCACCCTGATAGCCCATTTTGGTTTGCTTTTTAGTTTGAAGGGAGATCTTGGACTTTTACCCGGTTATGCCAGGGGTACTGTGAAAGTCCCACTATTTACAATGCTGCCCTCAAAGCTAGTCTGGATTAACTTCAATCAACCACAGGCTCTGCTCTTTTGCAGTATGTGGATGACATCCTTTTATGTAGTCCATCTAAACAACAGTGTGAAAAAGACCAAATGACTCAAATAACTTTCTTGCTTTCAAAATTTTTCCTCTAGTGACGCTGACTTAGAGAGGGATGAAGATAATCATGTTTAATTGTTCATGTTTTGATTGTTTATCATTGGACCCTTTATTACTATGATGCCTGCATTTTAAACTCACGTTGTGTGCAAATGCAGGCTGATGTTTTACAGATAAAGTTATTATTTTCCTTGTTTCTTTTGGGTTGATTAATATAATGGTATTATTATAATCAAAAGGGAGGAATGTAATGGAAAATAATTCTTATATGCATTGTATTGAGTGTTACTGTGTATAACCTGCAAATGACCGAGCTGCAAGGTACCACCCTGCCCTGTTTTCTTAAATTCCTCTTTACAATGGTGGGCTTGTTATAATGAGATAGCTGCACTTTAGGGGGGACAGGGTTAGGCTGGTATTTACGAGGGTGTCTGGGTAACCTCAACTGATGGTTGGGGAGGAAAGTTAGAAGAACAATCAATTATACCCAAAAACAGATGACGTGATGAGCGGGCAATATAACTGTGTGTTTTTGCTTCAGTGGTCAGAGCAACTCTGTATTCTGTACTGTGTTGTTCTCTCTTGCAAGATATTATTATTAAAGCCTCTTATCTCCTCACAAGAAAATAACTGACTCCCCAAATGCAAGTGTCAGGACAAATGATCAAACTTCTCCAAGCTTCAGTCTGCAGAGAAGTACAAGACAGGGTTGCTCACTTTCTCCCTCACTTTTTGCTATTTTCATCAAACCTTTAGCAGCTGCTATCAGACAAGATAGAAATATTAAAGACATCCAACCCCAAAATATTGAGCATAAAATAAGTCTTTATGCTGATGATGTATTACTTTTCCTTCAGAACTCACAGACGTCTCTCACTCACACGATCACACTCATAAATAAATTCTCAGCACTTTCTGACTACTCTATCAATTGGTCTAAGACCACAGTTCTGCCCATTAACTGTAGGGTCCAGAATATACCTGCGATCACTTTACAGTCAGGAAATATTAGATATTTAGGCATAAACATTTCCTCCAGGCTCTCAGAGCTAACAAAGCTAATTTATGTGCAATTATTAAAGACAGTAGAGGACAATCTCTCTCGTTCGAAGTCCTTACCTATATCACTTATGGGGAGAGTTACAACCATTAAAATGATGACACTACCAAAAGTTAACTATTTGTTCTCAATGATCCCCATAAAACCAACCTGCTACTTGGTTTAAGTCACTAGATTCATGCATCTCTAAATTTCTGTGGAAAAACAAACCACCACGTATTAGTTTAAAAACCCTACAGAAGACCAAGGACAGTGGTGGATTAGATTTACCTAATTTTCAGCACTATTCCTTAGCCAATAGGTTACGGTATATATCAAAATGGTTTAAACCTAGCCCAATAGATGAACCATGGATAAATATAGAACAAGCATTGTGTGATAATCTGGAAATCTCTGACCTGCCACTTATTAGTCAAAACGTAAAAAATCACAAATGTTTCAAAAGCATTAACATCAGCACCTCTCTGACAGCCTGGTGGGACATTCTTAAAATAACAAAGTCTTCACTTGTCCCGTGTAAGCTTACACCCATCTGGAACAATCCTGACATCCTGCAAAACAAAAAAATGCTAAACTTTACTCTGTGGAAGATCAAAGGAATCAAACATCTGGAACATATAATCCAAAATGGACATTTTATTTAATTTGATGAGCTCATATCACAACATGAGATAGGAAGCAATAAATTCCTAGAATATCAACAATTTAAGTCTATAATAACAAAGAAATATATCCTCCACCAACCAGACTTACAACTCCCGATTAGGGTAGCACAATTTCTAAGCATCTGCACCCCAAAAGTACTATCAAAAATATATAAATTATTGTCTAAGATAGATGACACAATGTCTCTACCGTCCTCAAAATGGGAGGCAGATTTATCCATCAGTTCTAGTCATAGCTTCTGGCCACAAATATGTTTGAACACCTTCACAATGACTCAAAATCCTAATTTACAGCTCATACAATACAAAATTCTTCATAGAACACACTATACAGGACAAAGGATGTTCAGGATGGGTCTAACACACTCAAACATCTGCTCACATTGCACAGATAACACACCTGATGATTATGCACACGCTTTGTGGTTTTGTCCAGAAGTTCTGGCTTGAAGTCTGTGCGGACCTATCAACATGGCTGTGGAGGTGGCGTGGTGCATCAGCTGCAGGAGAGAGCTGTGGAGAGAGCTCTAGGGAGCAGGACTAGGTGAGTGATTAGTACACCGGCAGTCACTTGTCTAATCACTGTCCTCTTTTAAAAACTCAGTAGCGTGCTGGAGCTGGAAGGAGGATTGAAGTGGAGTCGGCAGCACGAACCGGGAGGTAAGGCCTGCGAACGACTCCACATTCGTGAAAAAAGATTAAATAAATTATACGTTGAACCGTCCGCTGTCTCTGAGTCTCTCTGAGAGAACCCGCAGTGGCAACAGGCCGCCACATTGGCACCCAACTGGTATTCAGCAGAGGAGACATGACGGAACCGCAATAGCCCATAACAGCTCTGGCCCAAATGCTGGCGGAGGTCGCGGCGATGAATCAGGACCAGGCGGCTCTTGGCAGGCAGCAGCTGGCCACACTGCAGGGCCAGGCGGAACGGCAGACGGAGCTGCTGGAAGCACTGGTGGCTCGAGCCGGGGCAGCGGCACCGGCCCCCTCGCTCGCTGGGGTCAGCCTGTATAAGATGACGCCTGAAGACGACCCTCAGTCATTTCTGGGGATGTTCGAGGCAACGGCGGTAGCGTCCAGATGGCCGGAGGCGGAGTGGGCCGTGCGGTTGCTTCCCCTCCTGTCTGGGGACGCCCAAACGGCGGCGCTGAGCCTTCCTGCTCGCTCTCGAAGCCAGTACGCGGACGTCAAGAGGGCAGTCCTGGATCGCCTGGGGTACTCGGCGGAGGACCATCGCCGCCGGTTCAGAAGGACCAATCTGGGCCCCACAGACCGTTCACCTATGCGCAGCAGTTGACCGACGCAGCGACACGGTGGCTGCTGCCAGGGGACTCGAATGGAGAGCGGAGGATGCTGGGACAAATCGTCCTGGAACAGTTCGTGGAGGGGCTGCCAAGTGGTACGGCGGAGTGGGTACGCTGCCACCGACCCACTGACCTGGAGGCCGCGATCACCCTTGCGGAGGACCATCTGGCCGTTTTTTTCCAGGGCCGGACACCGGAGGCTTGGCCAGCATCGCTGGGCCGGCCAACACCAGCGCCCCGGAGGAGGCTGTCAACAGCTGGCTCTCAGCTGGCAACAGCACGACCGTCTCCTCTCCCCCGCACTAACCTTTCCTGCCCTCTCTTTCCACCCCATGTTCCAGCCGCTACAAGTCCTGCTCCCGACCCACAGAGGGTCCCTCAGGTGGCAGTTCAGGAGTGTTGGAGGTGCGGGCAGCCCCGTCATTTTCGCCGCGAGTGCCCGCTCATGGAGGTCGGACAGGTGATTCGGGTTGTTGGCCCTCCAGCGCCCTCCCCCGGTCCAGGAGGGACGTACAGCGTTCCTGTAAGGATTCAGAGGGGTACACATCAGGCAATGGTGGACTCGGGCTGCACACAGTATAGTTCACCAGAATCTGATTCAACCTGGGGCTTTGATAGAGGCAGAATGGGTGGATATTAGGTGTGTGCATGGAGATATTCACAGATACCCCGTGGTCCCGGTTGAAATTCGCTGTAAGGGGAAAAAGCATAGTGTGAAGGCCGCGGTTAGCTCCTGCCTGGCGCACCCCCTGATTTTGGGAACCCATTGGCCCGGGTTTGATAGATTAGTGTGGCAGTGTGTGGGGGTGCACTCACGACCGTCAGGGTCATGGGATATGTGTGCTGTCCTCAGCGGTGACGCGAGGTTGTCCGACACTGCAGACGGGGAGGGGGAGCCGACGGTACCTTCACAGGAGGCTCCGTTGGTTCCCGTGTTCGACTCCATGGAAGATTGTCCACTCGAGCAGTCTCGTGATGATACTCTACGCTATGCCTTGGATCAGGTGATAAAAATTGATGGTCATATGGTGCGCCCTGACGCAGTGCTAACATATCCGCATTTTTCATTGTGCAGGGACAGAGTGTACAGAGTGAGTCGTGACACTCAGACAGAGGAAATCATAACACAGCTGTTGGTGCCGAAAAGCTGTCGGGAAATCGTTTTCCAGGCGGCTCATTATAACCCGATGGCGGGGCATATGGGGTATGAAAAAACAATGAATCGTATAATGGCCCGGTTCTATTGGCCAGGCATTCGGGCAGACGTGCGCCGCTGGTGCGCGTCCTGCTCCGAATGCCAGTTGGTTAACCAACAGGCCGTCCCGAAAGCACTTTGCGCCCATTGCAGCTGATTGAGGTTCCATTTGAGCGTATTGGGATGGACCTCATCGGGCCCTTTCATCGGAGCGCACGTGGATATCGCTTTGTGTTAGTTCTGGAGGATTATGCAACACGATATCCAGAAGCAGTGCCGTTGCGCACCATCTCTGCAAAGAGTGTAGCGCAGGCACTGTTTCAAGTTATCTCCCGAGTCGGGATCCCGAAAGAGATCCTGACTGATCAAGGCACCTCTCACCGTCCCAGAGAGCAGACATAGCCCAATTGCAGCAGCATTACGCTGATGTGTTCTCCCCCCTGCCAGGACGCACAAGCCTTATTCAACACCATGTTGAGACACACCCGGGCGTGACAGTGCGTTCACGTTCCTATGGGTTACCTGAGCACAAGAGAAAAGTGGTTCAGGCAGAATTGGAAGCTATGCTGGAGATGGGTGTAATTGAGGAGTCTAACAGCGCCTGGGGTAGTCCCATCGTTCTTGTAGTCAAGACGGATGGGTCTATCCGGTTCTGTGTGGACTATCGCAAGGTGAATGATGTGTCACGATTTGATGCCTATCCTATGCCCTGGGTCGACGAGCTCCTGGATCGCCTGGGCACTGCTCGTTTTTTTACAACACTGGATTTGACCAAGGGCTACTGGCAGATTCCCTTGTCTCCAGAGTCTAAGGAAAAAATGGCTTTCTCCACTCCGTACGGGTTGTACCAATTTGTCACACATCCGTTCGGGTTGTTCGGGGCCCAAGCCACATTTCAACGCCTTATGGATCGGGTCCTGTGGCCGCATGCTGCGTATGCTGCCGCTTACCTGGATGACGTCATCATCCATAGCAACAGCACCTGAAATGAAAAGGTGCCTCTGATCCGGTCCGGTGGACGAAGCAGTGCCAGGTGTCACTTGAGAGGGTAAAGCAGACCCTCTGTGGGGAGCCTCTTCTCCACACACCTAACTCCTCTCTCCCATTTGTCCTGCAGACTGATGCATCGGGAAGGGGGTTGGGGGCTGTTCTGTCCCAGCAGGTGCGGGGCGTTGACCGCCAAGTGCTTTACATCAGCCGGAAACTATCCGAGAGGGAGACCAGATAAAACACGGTGGAGAGGGAGTGCCTGGCCATCCAGTGGGTGGTCGGCGCTCTGCGATATTACTTGCTGGGGCGCCCATTCACCCTTTGCTCGGACCTTGCTCCCCTCCAGTGGCTCCACCGAATGAAAAATGTCAATGCACGGATCACCCGCTGGTACGTGGCACTACAGCCTTTTAAATTCAAAGTGGTCCATAGGCCGGGGGCACAGATGGCGGTGGCCGACTTCCTTTCCAGCTCGCATGGCGAGGTGGGGGGGGGGAGTAGGTTAGGCCGGACCGCTCCCCGGCCAAGGTCAGGCGATGGAGGTATGTGGAGGGGGCGTGGTGCATCAGCTGCAGGAGAGAGCTGTGGAGAGAGCTCTGGGGAGCAGGACTAGGTGAGTGATTAGTACACCGGCAGTCACTTGTCTAATCACTCTCCTCTTTTAAAAACTCAGAGCTGGAAGGAGGATTGAAGTGGAGTCGGCAGCGCGAACCGGGAGGGAAGGCCTGCGAACGACTCCACATTCATGAAAAAGGGTTAAATAAACTATACGTTGAACCGTCCTCTGTCTCTGAGTCTCTCTGAAAGAACCCGCAGTGGCAACAGGCCGCCTCAATGTGCAATTATTAAAGACAGTAAAGGACGATCTCTCTCGTTGGAAGTCCTTACCTATATCACTTATGGGGAGAGTTACAACCATTAAAATGATGATACTACCAAAAGTTAACTATTTGTTCTCAATGATCCCCATAAAACCACCTGCTACTTGGTTTAAGTCACTAGATTCATGCATCTCTAAATTTCTGTGGAAAAACAAACCCCCACGTATTAGTTTAAAAACCCTACAGAAGACCAAGGACAGGGTGGATTAGATTTACCTAATTTTCAGCACTATTCCTTAGCCAATAGGTTACGGTATATATCAAAATGGTTTAAACCTAGCCCAATAGATGAACATGGATAAGTATAGAACAAGCATTGTGTGATAATCTGGAAATCTCTGACCTGCCACTTATTAGTCAAAACGTGAAAAATCACAAATGTTTCAAAAGCATTAACATCAGCACCTCTCTGACAGCCTGGTGGGACATTCTTAAAATAACTAATTCTTCACTTGTCCCGTGTAAGCTTACACCCATCTGGAACAATCCTGACATCCTGCAAAACAAAAAAATGCTAAACTTTACTCTGTGGAAGATCAAAGGAATCAAACATCTGGAACATATAATCCAAAATGGACATTTTATTTCATGATGAGCTCATATCACAACATGAGATAGGCAGCAATAAATTTCTAGAATATCAACAACTTAAGTCTTTAATAACAAAGAAATATATCCTCCACCAACCAGACTTACAACTCCCGATTAGGGTAGCAGAATTTCTAAGCATCTGCACCCCAAAAGTACTATCAAAAATATATAAATTATTGTCTAAGATAGATGACACAATGTCTCTACCGTCCTCAAAATGGGAGGCAGATTTATCCATCAGTTCTAGTCATAGCTTCTGGCCACAAATATGTTTGAACACCTTCACAATGACTCAAAATCCTAATTTACAGCTCATACAATACAAAATTCTTCATAGAACACACTATACAGGACAAAGGATGTTCAGGATGGGTCTAACACACTCAAACATCTGCTCACATTGCACAGATAACACACCTGATGATTATGCACACGCTTTGTGGTTTTGTCCAGAAGTTCTGGCTTGAAGTCTGTGCGGACCTATCAACATGGCTGTGGAGGTGGCGTGGTGCATCAGCTGCAGGAGAGAGCTGTGGAGAGAGCTCTAGGGAGCAGGACTAGGTGAGTGATTAGTACACCGGCAGTCACTTGTCTAATCACTGTCCTCTTTTAAAAACTCAGTAGCGTGCTGGAGCTGGAAGGAGGATTGAAGTGGAGTCGGCAGCACGAACCGGGAGGTAAGGCCTGCGAACGACTCCACATTCGTGAAAAAAGATTAAATAAATTATACGTTGAACCGTCCGCTGTCTCTGAGTCTCTCTGAGAGAACCCGCAGTGGCAACAGGCCGCCACATTGGCACCCAACTGGTATTCAGCAGAGGAGACATGACGGAACCGCAATAGCCCATAACAGCTCTGGCCCAAATGCTGGCGGAGGTCGCGGCGATGAATCAGGACCAGGCGGCTCTTGGCAGGCAGCAGCTGGCCACACTGCAGGGCCAGGCGGAACGGCAGACGGAGCTGCTGGAAGCACTGGTGGCTCGAGCCGGGGCAGCGGCACCGGCCCCCTCGCTCGCTGGGGTCAGCCTGTATAAGATGACGCCTGAAGACGACCCTCAGTCATTTCTGGGGATGTTCGAGGCAACGGCGGTAGCGTCCAGATGGCCGGAGGCGGAGTGGGCCGTGCGGTTGCTTCCCCTCCTGTCTGGGGACGCCCAAACGGCGGCGCTGAGCCTTCCTGCTCGCTCTCGAAGCCAGTACGCGGACGTCAAGAGGGCAGTCCTGGATCGCCTGGGGTACTCGGCAGAGGACCATCGCCGCCGGTTCAGAAGGACCAATCTGGGCCCCACAGACCGTTCACCTATGCGCAGCAGTTGACCGACGCAGCGACACGGTGGCTGCTGCCAGGGGACTCGAATGGAGAGCGGAGGATGCTGGGACAAATCGTCCTGGAACAGTTCGTGGAGGGGCTGCCAAGTGGTACGGCGGAGTGGGTACGCTGCCACCGACCCACTGACCTGGAGGCCGCGATCACCCTTGCGGAGGACCATCTGGCCGTTTTTTTCCAGGGCCGGACACCGGAGGCTTGGCCAGCATCGCTGGGCCGGCCAACACCAGCGCCCCGGAGGAGGCTGTCAACAGCTGGCTCTCAGCTGGCAACAGCACGACCGTCTCCTCTCCCCCGCACTAACCTTTCCTGCCCTCTCTTTCCACCCCATGTTCCAGCCGCTACAAGTCCTGCTCCCGACCCACAGAGGGTCCCTCAGGTGGCAGTTCAGGAGTGTTGGAGGTGCGGGCAGCCCCGTCATTTTCGCCGCGAGTGCCCGCTCATGGAGGTCGGACAGGTGATTCGGGTTGTTGGCCCTCCAGCGCCCTCCCCCGGTCCAGGAGGGACGTACAGCGTTCCGGTAAGGATTCAGAGGGGTACACATCAGGCAATGGTGGACTCGGGCTGCACACAGTATAGTTCACCAGAATCTGATTCAACCTGGGGCTTTGATAGAGGCAGAATGGGTGGATATTAGGTGTGTGCATGGAGATATTCACAGATACCCCGTGGTCCCGGTTGAAATTCGCTGTAAGGGGAAAAAGCATAGTGTGAAGGCCGCGGTTAGCTCCTGCCTGGCGCACCCCCTGATTTTGGGAACCCATTGGCCCGGGTTTGATAGATTAGTGTGGCAGTGTGTGGGGGTGCACTCACGACCGTCAGGGTCATGGGATATGTGTGCTGTCCTCAGCGGTGACGCGAGGTTGTCCGACACTGCAGACGGGGAGGGGGAGCCGACGGTACCTTTACAGGAGGCTCCGTTGGTTCCCGTGTTCGACTCCATGGAAGATTGTCCACTCGAGCAGTCTCGTGATGATACTCTACGCTATGCCTTGGATCAGGTGATAAAAATTGATGGTCATATGGTGCGCCCTGACGCAGTGCTAACATATCCGCATTTTTCATTGTGCAGGGACAGAGTGTACAGAGTGAGTCGTGACACTCAGACAGAGGAAATCATAACACAGCTGTTGGTGCCGAAAAGCTGTCGGGAAATCGTTTTCCAGGCGGCTCATTATAACCCGATGGCGGGGCATATGGGGTATGAAAAAACAATGAATCGTATAATGGCCCGGTTCTATTGGCCAGGCATTCGGGCAGACGTGCGCCGCTGGTGCGCGTCCTGCTCCGAATGCCAGTTGGTTAACCAACAGGCCGTCCCGAAAGCACTTTGCGCCCATTGCAGCTGATTGAGGTTCCATTTGAGCGTATTGGGATGGACCTCATCGGGCCCTTTCATCGGAGCGCACGTGGATATCGCTTTGTGTTAGTTCTGGAGGATTATGCAACACGATATCCAGAAGCAGTGCCGTTGCGCACCATCTCTGCAAAGAGTGTAGCGCAGGCACTGTTTCAAGTTATCTCCCGAGTCGGGATCCCGAAAGAGATCCTGACTGATCAAGGCACCTCTCACCGTCCCAGAGAGCAGACATAGCCCAATTGCAGCAGCATTACGCTGATGTGTTCTCCCCCCTGCCAGGACGCACAAGCCTTATTCAACACCATGTTGAGACACACCCGGGCGTGACAGTGCGTTCACGTTCCTATGGGTTACCTGAGCACAAGAGAAAAGTGGTTCAGGCAGAATTGGAAGCTATGCTGGAGATGGGTGTAATTGAGGAGTCTAACAGCGCCTGGGGTAGTCCCATCGTTCTTGTAGTCAAGACGGATGGGTCTATCCGGTTCTGTGTGGACTATCGCAAGGTGAATGATGTGTCACGATTTGATGCCTATCCTATGCCCCGGGTCGACGAGCTCCTGGATCGCCTGGGCACTGCTCGTTTTTTTACAACACTGGATTTGACCAAGGGCTACTGGCAGATTCCCTTGTCTCCAGAGTCTAAGGAAAAAATGGCTTTCTCCACTCCGTACGGGTTGTACCAATTTGTCACACATCCGTTCGGGTTGTTCGGGGCCCAAGCCACATTTCAACGCCTTATGGATCGGGTCCTGTGGCCGCATGCTGCGTATGCTGCCGCTTACCTGGATGACGTCATCATCCATAGCAACAGCACCTGAAATGAAAAGGTGCCTCTGATCCGGTCCGGTGGACGAAGCAGTGCCAGGTGTCACTTGAGAGGGTAAAGCAGACCCTCTGTGGGGAGCCTCTTCTCCACACACCTAACTCCTCTCTCCCATTTGTCCTGCAGACTGATGCATCGGGAAGGGGGTTGGGGGCTGTTCTGTCCCAGCAGGTGCGGGGCGTTGACCGCCCAGTGCTTTACATCAGCCGGAAACTATCCGAGAGGGAGACCAGATACAACACGGTGGAGAGGGAGTGCCTGGCCATCCAGTGGGTGGTCGGCGCTCTGCGATATTACTTGCTGGGGCGCCCATTCACCCTTTGCTCGGACCTTGCTCCCCTCCAGTGGCTCCACCGAATGAAAAATGTTAATGCACGGATCACCCGCTGGTACGTGGCACTACAGCCTTTTAAATTCAAAGTGGTCCATAGGCCGGGGGCACAGATGGCGGTGGCCGACTTCCTTTCCAGCTCGCATGGCGAGGTGGGGGGGGGGAGTAGGTTAGGCCGGACCGCTCCCCGGCCAAGGTCAGGCGATGGAGGTATGTGGAGGGGGCGTGGTGCATCAGCTGCAGGAGAGAGCTGTGGAGAGAGCTCTGGGGAGCAGGACTAGGTGAGTGATTAGTACACCGGCAGTCACTTGTCTAATCACTCTCCTCTTTTAAAAACTCAGAGCTGGAAGGAGGATTGAAGTGGAGTCGGCAGCGCGAACCGGGAGGGAAGGCCTGCGAACGACTCCACATTCATGAAAAAGGGTTAAATAAACTATACGTTGAACCGTCCTCTGTCTCTGAGTCTCTCTGAAAGAACCCGCAGTGGCAACAGGCCGCCTCAATGTGCAATTATTAAAGACAGTAAAGGACGATCTCTCTCGTTGGAAGTCCTTACCTATATCACTTATGGGGAGAGTTACAACCATTAAAATGATGATACTACCAAAAGTTAACTATTTGTTCTCAATGATCCCCATAAAACCACCTGCTACTTGGTTTAAGTCACTAGATTCATGCATCTCTAAATTTCTGTGGAAAAACAAACCCCCACGTATTAGTTTAAAAACCCTACAGAAGACCAAGGACAGGGTGGATTAGATTTACCTAATTTTCAGCACACAGCCCCCCCCCAGCACACACCCAACCGCCCAGAGCGATTTCTAAACTGGTTAATACACAGATTGTTCTTCGCTTTCCAGTTCATGAGAATAGTTTTCTTTGCTATACATAACACTGTGAGGATCATGTGTGCTAAGCTAAATTCCACGTTGATGTTGTCTAAGTCACCCAGTATGCACAGTGTGGGGCATGCAGGAATGCTACACTTTAGCCATGTTGTTAGGTCCGCACAGACTTCAAGCCAGAACTTCTGGACAGGCGCACAAAACCACAAAGCGTGTGCAAAATCATCAGGTGTGTTATCTGTGCAATGTGAGCAGATGTTTGAGTGTGTTAGACCCATCCTGAACATCCTTTGTCCTGTATAGTGTGTTCTATGAAGAATTTTTCTATTGTATGAGCTGTAAATTAGGATTTTGAGTCATTGTGAAGGTGTTCAAACATATTTGTGGCCAGAAGCTATGACTAGAACTGATGGATAAATCTGCCTCCCATTTTGAGGACGGTAGAGACATTGTGTCATCTATCTTAGACAATAATTTATATATTTTTGATAGTACTTTTGGGGTGCAGATGCTTAGAAATTCTGCTACCCTAATCGGGAGTTGTAAGTCTGGTTGGTGGAGGATATATTTCTTTGTTATTAAAGACTTAAGTTGTTGATATTCTAGAAATTTATTGCTGCCTATCTCATGTTGTGATATGAGCTCATCATGAAATAAAATGTCCATTTTGGATTATATGTTCCAGATGTTTTATTCCTTTGATCTTCCACAGAGTAAAGTTTAGCATTTTTTTGTTTTGCAGGATGTCAGGATTGTTCCAGATGGGTGTAAGCTTACACGGGACAAGTGAAGAATTAGTTATTTTAAGAATGTCCCACCAGGCTGTCAGAGAGGTGCTGATGTTAATGCTTTTGAAACATTTGTGATTTTTCACGTTTTGACTAATAAGTGGCAGGTCAGAGATTTCCAGATTATCACACAATGCTTGTTCTATACTTATCCATGTTCATCTATTGGGCTAGGTTTAAACCATTTTGATATATACTGTAACCTATTGGCTAAGGAATAGTGCTGAAAATTAGGTAAATCTAATCCACCCTGTCCTTGGTCTTCTGTAGGGTTTTTAAACTAATACGTGGGGGTTTGTTTTTCCACAGAAATTTAGAGATGCATGAATCTAGTGACTTAAACCAAGTAGCAGGTGGTTTTATGGGGATCATTGAGAACAAATAGTTAACTTTTGGTAGTATCATCATTTTAATGGTTGTAACTCTCCCCATAAGTGATATAGGTAAGGACTTCCAACGAGAGAGATCGTCCTTTACTGTCTTTAATAATTGCACATTGAGGCGGCCTGTTGCCACTGCGGGTTCTTTCAGAGAGACTCAGAGACAGAGGACGGTTCAACGTATAGTTTATTTAACCCTTTTTCATGAATGTGGAGTCGTTCGCAGGCCTTCCCTCCCGGTTCGCGCTGCCGACTCCACTTCAATCCTCCTTCCAGCTCTGAGTTTTTAAAAGAGGAGAGTGATTAGACAAGTGACTGCCGGTGTACTAATCACTCACCTAGTCCTGCTCCCCAGAGCTCTCTCCACAGCTCTCTCCTGCAGCTGATGCACCACGCCCCCTCCACATACCTCCATCGCCTGACCTTGGCCGGGGAGCGGTCCGGCCTAACCTACTCCCCCCCCCCACCTCGCCATGCGAGCTGGAAAGGAAGTCGGCCACCGCCATCTGTGCCCCCGGCCTATGGACCACTTTGAATTTAAAAGGCTGTAGTGCCACGTACCAGCGGGTGATCCGTGCATTAACATTTTTCATTCGGTGGAGCCACTGGAGGGGAGCAAGGTCCGAGCAAAGGGTGAATGGGCGCCCCAGCAAGTAATATCGCAGAGCGCCGACCACCCACTGGATGGCCAGGCACTCCCTCTCCACCGTGTTGTATCTGGTCTCCCTCTCGGATAGTTTCCGGCTGATGTAAAGCACTGGGCGGTCAACGCCCCGCACCTGCTGGGACAGAACAGCCCCCAACCCCCTTCCCGATGCATCAGTCTGCAGGACAAATGGGAGAGAGGAGTTAGGTGTGTGGAGAAGAGGCTCCCCACAGAGGGTCTGCTTTACCCTCTCAAGTGACACCTGGCACTGCTTCGTCCACCGGACCGGATCAGAGGCACCTTTTCATTTCAGGTGCTGTTGCTATGGATGATGACGTCATCCAGGTAAGCGGCAGCATACGCAGCATGCGGCCACAGGACCCGATCCATAAGGCGTTGAAATGTGGCTTGGGCCCCGAACAACCCGAACGGATGTGTGACAAATTGGTACAACCCGTACGGAGTGGAGAAAGCCATTTTTTCCTTAGACTCTGGAGACAAGGGAATCTGCCAGTAGCCCTTGGTCAAATCCAGTGTTGTAAAAAAACGAGCAGTGCCCAGGCGATCCAGGAGCTCGTCGACCCGGGGCATAGGATAGGCATCAAATCGTGACACATCATTCACCTTGCGATAGTCCACACAGAACCGGATAGACCCATCCGTCTTGACTACAAGAACGATGGGACTACCCCAGGCGCTGTTAGACTCCTCAATTACACCCATCTCCAGCATAGCTTCCAATTCTGCCTGAACCACTTTTCTCTTGTGCTCAGGTAACCCATAGGAACGTGAACGCACTGTCACGCCCGGGTGTGTCTCAACATGGTGTTGAATAAGGCTTGTGCGTCCTGGCAGGGGGGAGAACACATCAGCGTAATGCTGCTGCAATTGGGCTATGTCTGCTCTCTGGGACGGTGAGAGGTGCCTTGATCAGTCAGGATCTCTTTCGGGATCCCGACTCGGGAGATAACTTGAAACAGTGCCTGCGCTACACTCTTTGCAGAGATGGTGCGCAACGGCACTGCTTCTGGATATCGTGTTGCATAATCCTCCAGAACTAACACAAAGCGATATCCACGTGCGCTCCGATGAAAGGGCCCGATGAGGTCCATCCCAATACGCTCAAATGGAACCTCAATCAGCTGCAATGGGCGCAAAGTGCTTTCGGGACGGCCTGTTGGTTAACCAACTGGCATTCGGAGCAGGACGCGCACCAGCGGCACACGTCTGCCCGAATGCCTGGCCAATAGAACCGGGCCATTATACGATTCATTGTTTTTTCATACCCCATATGCCCCGCCATCGGGTTATAATGAGCCGCCTGGAAAACGATTTCCCGACAGCTTTTCGGCACCAACAGCTGTGTTATGATTTCCTCTGTCTGAGTGTCACGACTCACTCTGTACACTCTGTCCCTGCACAATGAAAAATGCGGATATGTTAGCACTGCGTCAGGGCGCACCATATGACCATCAATTTTTATCACCTGATCCAAGGCATAGCGTAGAGTATCATCACGAGACTGCTCGAGTGGACAATCTTCCATGGAGTCGAACACGGGAACCAACGGAGCCTCCTGTGAAGGTACCGTCGGCTCCCCCTCCCCGTCTGCAGTGTCGGACAACCTCGCGTCACCGCTGAGGACAGCACACATATCCCATGACCCTGACGGTCGTGAGTGCACCCCCACACACTGCCACACTAATCTATCAAACCCGGGCCAATGGGTTCCCAAAATCAGGGGGTGCGCCAGGCAGGAGCTAACCGCGGCCTTCACACTATGCTTTTTCCCCTTACAGCGAATTTCAACCGGGACCACGGGGTATCTGTGAATATCTCCATGCACACACCTAATATCCACCCATTCTGCCTCTATCAAAGCCCCAGGTTGAATCAGATTCTGGTGAACTATACTGTGTGCAGCCCGAGTCCACCATTGCCTGATGTGTACCCCTCTGAATCCTTACCGGAACGCTGTACGTCCCTCCTGGACCGGGGGAGGGCGCTGGAGGGCCAACAACCCGAATCACCTGTCCGACCTCCATGAGCGGGCACTCGCGGCGAAAATGACGGGGCTGCCCGCACCTCCAACACTCCTGAACTGCCACCTGAGGGACCCTCTGTGGGTCGGGAGCAGGACTTGTAGCGGCTGGAACATGGGGTGGAAAGAGAGGGCAGGAAAGGTTAGTGCGGGGGAGAGGAGACGGTCGTGCTGTTGCCAGCTGAGAGCCAGCTGTTGACAGCCTCCTCCGGGGCGCTGGTGTTGGCCGGCCCAGCGATGCTGGCCAAGCCTCCGGTGTCCGGCCCTGGAAAAAAACGGCCAGATGGTCCTCCGCAAGGGTGATCGCGGCCTCCAGGTCAGTGGGTCGGTGGCAGCGTACCCACTCCGCCGTACCACTTGGCAGCCCCTCCACGAACTGTTCCAGGACGATTTGTCCCAGCATCCTCCGCTCTCCATTCGAGTCCCCTGGCAGCAGCCACCGTGTCGCTGCGTCGGTCAACTGCTGCGCATAGGTGAACGGTCTGTGGGGCCCAGATTGGTCCTTCTGAACCGGCGGCGATGGTCCTCCGCCGAGTACCCCAGGCGATCCAGGACTGCCCTCTTGACGTCCACGTACTGGCTTCGAGAGCGAGCAGGAAGGCTCAGCGCCGCCGTTTGGGCGTCCCCAGACAGGAGGGGAAGCAACCGCACGGCCCACTCCGCCTCCGGCCATCTGGACGCTACCGCCGTTGCCTCGAACATCCCCAGAAATGACTGAGGGTCGTCTTCAGGCGTCATCTTATACAGGCTGACCCCAGCGAGCGAGGGGGCCGGTGCCGCTGCCCCGGCTCGAGCCACCAGTGCTTCCAGCAGCTCCGTCTGCCGTTCCGCCTGGCCCTGCAGTGTGGCCAGCTGCTGCCTGCCAAGAGCCGCCTGGTCCTGATTCATCGCCGCGACCTCCGCCAGCATTTGGGCCAGAGCTGTTATGGGCTATTGCGGTTCCGTCATGTCTCCTCTGCTGAATACCAGTTGGGTGCCAATGTGGCGGCCTGTTGCCACTGCGGGTTCTCTCAGAGAGACTCAGAGACAGCGGACGGTTCAACGTATAATTTATTTAATCTTTTTTCACGAATGTGGAGTCGTTCGCAGGCCTTACCTCCCGGTTCGTGCTGCCGACTCCACTTCAATCCTCCTTCCAGCTCCAGCACGCTACTGAGTTTTTAAAAGAGGACAGTGATTAGACAAGTGACTGCCGGTGTACTAATCACTCACCTAGTCCTGCTCCCTAGAGCTCTCTCCACAGCTCTCTCCTGCAGCTGATGCACCACGCCACCTCCACAGCCATGTTGATAGGTCCGCACAGACTTCAAGCCAGAACTTCTGGACAAAACCACAAAGCGTGTGCATAATCATCAGGTGTGTTATCTGTGCAATGTGAGCAGATGTTTGAGTGTGTTAGACCCATCCTGAACATCCTTTGTCCTGTATAGTGTGTTCTATGAAGAATTTTGTATTGTATGAGCTGTAAATTAGGATTTTGAGTCATTGTGAAGGTGTTCAAACATATTTGTGGCCAGAAGCTATGACTAGAACTGATGGATAAATCTGCCTCCCATTTTGAGGACGGTAGAGACATTGTGTCATCTATCTTAGACAATAATTTATATATTTTTGATAGTACTTTTGGGGTGCAGATGCTTAGAAATTGTGCTACCCTAATCGGGAGTTGTAAGTCTGGTTGGTGGAGGATATATTTCTTTGTTATTATAGACTTAAATTGTTGATATTCTAGGAATTTATTGCTTCCTATCTCATGTTGTGATATGAGCTCATCAAATTAAATAAAATGTCCATTTTGGATTATATGTTCCAGATGTTTGATTCCTTTGATCTTCCACAGAGTAAAGTTTAGCATTTTTTTGTTTTGCAGGATGTCAGGATTGTTCCAGATGGGTGTAAGCTTACACGGGACAAGTGAAGACTTTGTTATTTTAAGAATGTCCCACCAGGCTGTCAGAGAGGTGCTGATGTTAATGCTTTTGAAACATTTGTGATTTTTTACGTTTTGACTAATAAGTGGCAGGTCAGAGATTTCCAGATTATCACACAATGCTTGTTCTATATTTATCCATGGTTCATCTATTGGGCTAGGTTTAAACCATTTTGATATATACCGTAACCTATTGGCTAAGGAATAGTGCTGAAAATTAGGTAAATCTAATCCACCACTGTCCTTGATCTTCTGTAGGGTTTTTAAACTAATACGTGGTGGTTTGTTTTTCCACAGAAATTTGGAGATGCATGAATCTAGTGACTTAAACCAAGTAGCAGGTGGTTTTATGGGGATCATTGAGAACAAATAGTTAACTTTTGGTAGTATCATCATTTTAATGGTTGTAACTCTCCCCATAAGTGATATAGGTAAGGACTTCCAACGAGAGAGATCGTCCTCTACTGTCTTTAATAATTGCACATTGAGGCGGCCTGTTGCCACTGCGGGTTCTTTCAGAGAGACTCAGAGAAAGCGGACGGTTCAACGTATAGTTTATTTAACCCTTTATCACGAATTTGGAGTCGTTCGCAGGCCTTCCCTCCCGGTTCGTGCTGCCCACTCCACTTCAATCCTCCTTCCAGCTCTGAGTTTTTAAAAGAGGAGAGTGATTAGACAAGTGACTGCCGGTGTACTAATCACTCACCTAGTCATGCTCCCCAGAGCTCTCTCCACAGCTCTCTCCTGCAGCTGATGCACCACGCCCCCTCAACATACCTCCACCGCCTGACCTTGGCCGGGGAGCGGTCCGGCCTAACAGACTTTTGACCCTACCGGGGGACCTAAGCATGATGAAATGAAAAAGAAATATGGTCCAGAGGTTTTCCACCTGAAGGTTCTTTTAGTATGTTAGAAATAAGAAAATTAGAAGAAATGTTTTGCAAATATGAGAAAGAGATGAAGCAAAAAAAAGAAAATTAAGTTTAAATAAGAAGTAAGAAAGGTATAGAATGTTGGAAAAAATAAAGTGTATTAAGAGAAAGAAAGGAAAATGTTAAACAAATGCCATGACGGAATGATGATAATAATTTAGTATGTGGACGAAAAGATAATTCAGCTCTGATTAAGACTGAATCTTCTTTTAAACCACCACCATATTCCACTGATAACACTTTTTCTCCTTCTGCACCTCTTTACCCCACCCTGAGCGCTCTCGCTGTGCCGGATCCAGACCTGGACTCCTGCCCTCCACGACGCCTGCAACAACAACAGCCAGCCCTGCCACAAGCCTCTGGCTCTCGGGAAGAAGGGACTTCTTCCATCCTCCCTCGGGAAGAAATTCCATCATCCTCACAACATCAGTTACATAGGTCTGATGATGAGGAAAAGGAAGACGTTTGGTTCTCCAGCGTACCTGCCCAAGAACTTTTAACGCAAGTGACAAAAATCCTTTACCCACAATCTGGACTTCAGAGATCTAAACGTGAGAAAAAACAAAACCAGATTCAAACCATGCCTATGGTTAAAGTTGCAGTTCCCACTGGACCATTACTGGTTTATCGACCCTGGACTGATACTGACATCATGGAAGCATAACAATGCTTACCAGATCCAGAGATTTCTGGACCCCATTTTGCTGACGAGTTGCGAGATTTCTGCGCACAATTCTGCCCGACTGGGGTTGAATTGCGTCGCATATTGGCAAAAAAGTTCAAACTGACCGACCTCTGCAAAATAGAGGCCAGTATGCTACAACTGGATTTGCGACCTACCAACAGTGAACGAGGACATAATGATAACGCTCAATATGAAGCAGCCATCCAAAGACTGTGTCAAGCCATCACCACTCAATTTCCAACCAAAATCAATATGTCCCACATTTACACCTGCAAACAGAAACCCGGTGAAGGGACTGATGATTTTGTACACCGCATCCTTGAGGAAGTCAGCAAGCACAGCGGTCATCAGAGACCAAGGGATTTGGGTAATGAATCAGGACCATGAGTATTGCATGCAAAGCAATAATTAAAGGCCTCATGCCAGATGTCGCCACTGAAGTAAAGAACATTTACGTGGGATGGTGTGAGGGTCCTCGTTTGGCTGACGTTCGCCGATATGCTCGCCATGCTCATAACCAAGTTGAGACGCGTAAGACAACCAAAAGGGACAAGTGTGAAAAGGAGCTGCATTTGGCATACACCATCAAAAGAGGGAGCCGAGGTGTTCGGTTGTGAGGAGGTGTGAATCTCCGAACACAATTGCTGAAAAATGTGTTAGAAAAGGTAAGAATGCCGGTCCATACATCATCAAAAGCGAGAGAGGTGGTGTTCGGCTGCAAGTAGGTGTGAATGTCCAGCCATAATTACTCACAAACGGGTAAGAAAAGGTAGTATTGCCGGACCATACATGTTCAAAACAGGGAGCGGAGGTGGTTCAGCTGCAAGAAGGTGTGAATGTCCGACTAAAGTTCAAATATATTAACAAAAGCGGGAGGAGAGGTCTTCGGATGAGAGTGGTTTAGAATTTCCAACCATAAACTATAAAATGCGGTGAAAAAAAAGGTGTGATAGAACAATAAAAGGTGGAGCGGAAGTGTTCGGCTGCAAGAAGGTTTGAATCTCCGACCATAATTGCTGAAAAATGTGTTAGAAAAGGTAAGAATGCCGGACCATACATCATCAAAAGCGGGAGAGGTGTTGTTTTCAGCTGCAAAAAGGTGTGAATGTTCGACTTAAGTTTGTAAAAAGCGGGTAAGACAAAGTGCGAATGCCCGACAATGTATGTTCAAAAGTGGGAGCGGAGGTGTTCAGCTGCAAGAAGGTCTGAATGTCCATCAATAATTTCTAGAAAACATGAAAGAAAATTTTCGAAAATCAAACCGCACATGATCATAAATGGGAGAGGAGGTGTTCAGCTGCAAGAAGTTGTGAATGTCCACCCATAATTCCTGAAAAACGGAAAAAAAAGGTGCGAATTCCCAACCATACATCATCAAAGGCAGGAGCGGAGGTGTTCCGCTGTAAGAAGGTGTGAATGTCCGACCATAGTTGGTAAAAAGCGGGTAAGAAAAGGTTAAAATACCCGACTGTACACAATCAATAGCGGGAGCGTATGTGTTCGGCTACAAGAAGGTGTGAAAGTCCGACCATGGTTTGTAAAAAGCGGGTAAGAAAAGGTGCGAATGCCCGACAATGTATGATCAATAGAGGGAGCGGAGGTTTTCGGCTGCAAGAAGGTCTGAATGTCCAACCATAATTTTTTTAAAAACGGGGAAGAAAAGAATCGAAAGCCCGACTCTACACCATCAAAAGCGGGAGCAGAGGTGTTCAGCTGCAAGAAGGTCTGAATGTCCATCAATAATTGCTAGAAAACATGAAAGAAAATTTTCGAATATCAAACCGCACATGATCATAAGCGGGAGAGGAGGTGTTCAGCTGCAGGAAGGTTTGAATCTCCACCCATAATTCCTGAAAAATGGGTAAAAAAAAAGGTAAGAATGCCCAACCATACATCATCAAAAGCAGGTGTGAATGTTAGATCATAATTTGCAAAAAGCTGATGAGAAAGGGTGCCCGACTATACACCATCAAATGCGGGAGCGGAGGTGTTCGGCTGTGAGGAGGTGTGAATCTCCGACCATAATTGCTGAAAAATGTGTTAGAAAAGGTAAGAATGCCGGACCATACATCATCAAAAGCGGGAGAGGTGGTGTTCGGCTGCAAGTAGGTGTGAATGTCCAGCCATAATTACTCACAAACGGGTAAGAAAAGGTAGTATTGCCAGACCATACATGATCAAAACAGGGAGCGGAGGTGGTTCGGCTGCAAGAAGGTGTGAATGTCCGACTATATTTGGTGAAAAGCAGGTGAAGCAAGGTCTGAATGCCCAACCTTACATCATGAAAAGCGAGATCAGAGGTGTGTGGCTGAGAGAAGGCCACAGTTTGCGATGCAATAATTAAAGGCCTCATGCCAGATGTCGCCACTGAAGTAAAGAACATTTACGTGGGATGGTATGAGGGTCCTCGTTTGGCTGACGTTCGCCGATATGCTCGCCATGCTCAGAACCAAGTTGAGACGCGTAAGACAACCAAAAGGGACAAGTGTGAAAAGGAGCTGCATTTGGCAGCCATGACCATGTATTACGCAGTTGGTGTAACCAGAGGACGAGGCCGAAGTCGAAGACGTGGACGTGTGAGAGAGGAGGTCGAAATGGGCCACGCCAGAGCTATGATCCGAATATTTGTTTTTACTGTGGCCAGACTGGACACTGGAAGAAGGACTGTCCACAGCTGAAAAGTGATGAAATTTGGCCAAAGGCTGACTGAGGGTGGGAGGCAGGTTCTGGACGTCACGCGGCAGCGGAGCCTCCACTAATGGGTGATAGCACAAACACACTCACACAATTTTCCTGCTCTGTGAAGTGAAGAAACGCTTGCCGACTGTGATTCACGTAGTAAAGTTTTGCATGCTATTTCCGTCCTAGAGCAAAGATATTTCTCTCAGAATATAGGAACTTATGTTCATCAGTAGTGACGTCAGGGGAGTTTGATTGTCCTCCAAAGTTAAGTGGAAACCACGTTTACTGTATGTCTGCATCAGGCCAGGTTGTGAAGGAGAAAATGACAATGCCCATTGCGTGTTGTCACTCCCGATGAGCTCTCCTTCAAACACTCATTTTTGTTATCAGAGTTGTGTCCCATTAACCTGATGGGCTGTGATCTCATGTGTAAATTAGGCATTATTTTAACTTCTACACCAGAGGGTGTTACGGTTATGTTACAGCCTGACAAAGTTTTCACAGCAGTGCAGTTTGATTCATCGGCACTTACATATGCTTATGAGTGGAAACTTCCCAGCTCTCCTTTTTCACAACAACTAGTGGAAGAAGCAAAAGCGTTAGTTTCACCCCTTTCTGATGTCATGCAACCTACAGATTTGCACTGCACATCACACATTTCTTTGGGGCCTGACAATGACTATGAGAAGAAGTGAAAAAATATGTGCGCCTACTTTATTGGCTGTGTCGCTCACTCCAGAGCACTTCGATTTTTTTAATGTTTGTGGTACTCGCCCTCACATTTCCTTGGCCAAACATACACACTGGCAGTGACAAGGTGTGGGAGAGTTTGTTGCTACATGTCAGAAAGAAATGGAGTGGACCGTTTCACCTGCTGATCCAAATTTGATGTTTTCTGAACGATTGTCAGCATACAAAAAAACATTTTTGAGTACAATGCATTGTCAAAGAACTGTGGATTTAATTCCTACCACAGAATCACATTTTGAAGCATGTTTTTTTATCTGAAACAGATTTGTCTTCGATACCCATGTTGGCTGAAGTGCCCAATGATCTTTGAGCTAAGAGCAAATATGATGTGGGGTTGATAAAAGGCTGTGAACCAGTAATTGTCACCCCTAAATCAGACTTTTGTCCATGTAAAAAACAATACCCTTTTAAGCCTGAAGCAATTAAAGGGATTAAACCTGTTTTTCAATCTTTTCAGAAAACAGGCGTTATTGTTCCTTTCGAAAATTCACCTGTATTTACTCCATTGTTTCCTGTTAAAAAGATTAAAGATGCTGGCTAGCCAGATGAATGGCGTTTTGTACAGGACCTCCAAGCGGTGAATGCTGCAGTTCAGCCACATGCTCCTACTGTGCCCAACCCACACACTATTTTGTCTCAAATTACATCAGATGCACAGTTTTTCTCAGTGGTTGACTTGTCGCCAGTGCACCCTGATAGCCCATTTTGGTTTGCTTTTTAGTTTGAAGGGAGATCTTGGACTTTTACCCGGTTATGCCAGGGGTACTGTGAAAGTCCCACTATTTACAATGCTGCCCTCAAAGCTAGTCTGGATTAACTTCAATCAACCACAGGCTTTGCTCTTTTGCAGTATGTGGATGACATCCTTTTATGTAGTCCATCTAAACAACAGTGTGAAAAAGACAGTGAATCTGTTGAAACATCTTCATTCTTATGGCCATAAAGCCAGCCTTTCTAAGTTACAGTTTGTACAGGACGAAGTCACCTTTTTGGGTCATGTGATTTCTAAGGATGGGCGCTCACTTTCTCCTAAACGTGTTGCTGCAGTTCAGATCATTCCTAAACCGGTTACTAAAAAACAGCTTATGTCATTCTTAGGTATAACATCTTACTGCAGGAACTTTATTCCTAACTACTCTTTTCTCGAAGCTCTCTTAGGTGCTCTTATCCATGGTAAAGGCCTCCAGTCAGCTGATCGTGTTCCATGGACTCCTGAGGCTGAATCAGCCTTTAGTCAGCTTAAGCTGGCTCTTCAAACAGCACCAACACTTGGCATTCCAGATCCTCATAAACCTTTCATACAGGCAGTTGATGAGAAGCATGGTTGTATGACATCTGTTCTTATGCAGGAACATGGGGCAGGCAAAGGCCAGTGGCTCATTTCTCAGCAAAACTGGACTCTGTGGCTGCAGGCCTGCCTGGTTGTCTTCGTGTTGTTGCAGCTGCAGAGAAAGCTGTCCTGGCCTCCCAAGATATTGTGGGCTACGCTAATTTGACTGTTTTGGTTCCTCATGCTGTTGCCATTATTCTTCTCGAGCAGAAAACTTCACATCTTTCAACTGCTCGTTGGCTCAGATACACCTCTGTGATATGCCAAATGTCACTGTTAAACGTTGTACTGTTCTGAATCCTGCTACTTTGCTTCCGACTCCTGAGGATGGGGAGCCTCATGACTGTGAAGCTGTTTTGGAACAAGTTTGTACACCCCGACCTGATCTTTTAGAGACTCCTCTTCCAAACTCTGACATGATTCTTTTTGTAGATGGATCAGCTTTGCGTGATCCAGCCACAGGTACTAACTGTGTTTGGTTTGCAGTATGTTCTTCACATGACACTTTGTTGTCTGGTTCTCTTCCTAAACATTTCTCTGCTCAAACTACTGAGCTTATTGCACTTACTGAAGCTTGTAAGTTGGCAGCTGGTAAGTCTGTCACTATTTACACAGATTCCAGATATGCTTTTGGTGTTGTTCATGACTTTGGTGCGCTGTGGAAACACAGGCATTTCCTTAAATCAGATGGTAAAACTATTCTGAACTCCAAGCAGGTTTCTGATCTTCTTGATGCGATCCTTTTGCCTACAGCAATCTCGGTCTGTAAGTGTGCAGCTCACACTAACTCAGACGATCCTGTTGCTTGTGGCAATGCCAGAGCTGATGCTGCAGCTAAGCAAGCAGCTAAATCTTTTCCTGTTTTCGCTTCCCTCTCTTTGCAGGCAGAAGACTCCCTTCACAGATCTCCATGCTTTGCAAACTTTTGCCTCTGCAGATGAAATTTGGTCCTCTGGACGCATTTGGTCCTCTGTGGGTGCAACTCATATGGATGGTGTTTGGATGGGACCTAATGGTAAACCCTGTCTACCTAAACATTTTTTTCCTCATTTTTCAAAATTGACACATGGGTTGGACCATGTGTCAAAAGGGGGGATGCTGAATGCACTCACTGCTCAGTGGTTCACAAAAGGGTTCAGTTCATATGCGCAAAAATACTGTCAGTCATGTATGGTTTGTGCCACACATAATGTAGGAAAGGCATTACACACATCGCAAGTTGCACACCCTCCACCAGAGAAACCTTTTGAACATTTGATGATGGATTTTGTTGAACTCACACCAGCTGAAGGAAAGAAATATGCACTAGTAATAGTGGACGTGTTTAGTAAATGGGTTGAAGTTTTCCCTGCAAAACATGCAAACAGTAATGCAGTGACTAAAGCACTGCTAAACAGAAATCATTCCTAGATGGGGCATTCCAGAGAAGATCAGCAGTGATAATGGCACACATTTTGTAAACACTGCATTGACTGAGGTTGGTAAATTCCTGGGAATAACCTTGCGCACACATTGTGCTTATCATCCACAGAGTGGAGGTGCTGTGGAAAGAGAAAATGGTACATTAAAGTCCAAGTTAGCCAAATGTTGTGAAGAAACAGGTCTGCCATGGACAAAAGCATTACCTATTGTGCTTACCTACATGAGAATGAGAATCAGAGCTCAAGTGAATCTCAGCCCATTTGAAATTTTATTTGGCAGACCTCCTAACCTGGGATTGGGACCTGTAACCAGACCCCTCCCTTCCACAACTGTTTGTGATGATGCTATGTTGTCTTACTGTCGAAACCTTTCCACTGTTCTATCTCAAGTTTCACAGACAGTAAAAGCAGCCCTTCCAGCCACAGAAAACACACCACTCCAACCAGATGACAGGTGGTGAAGGAACTTCGCAGGAAACATTGGAAGTCCAAACGTTGGCAAGGCCCGTTCCAGGTGCTACTGGTCACTCACATAGATGTTAAAGTTGCAGAGAGAGCAACCTGGATTCATGCCAGTCACTGTAAGAAGGTACCAGAACCAGTAGATGACTTCCACCCTGACATACATCAGCCTAACCAACACGCCCGGAAGGACAAAGATAAGAGTCAGCAGTAAAAGCTGTACTCCACCGGTGTGTTAAGTGCTAGTAACCTCTGACACCGAAGATTGAAACATCCTTACTGAGACCTGCGATGAAGGTGATCATACACATGCTGTGAACCATGGCAGAAACTGTTTGTTGTTTGTATTTTCTTATTTGTAACCAGCATGTGCACATTGTACACATTCGTCCTGTACAAACTGTAACTTAGAAAGGCTGGCTTTATGGCCATAAGAAGGAAGATGTTTCAACAGATTCACTGTCTTTTTCACACTGTTGTTTAGATGGACTACATAAAAGGATGTCATCCACATACTGCAAAAGAGCAGAGCCTGTGGTTGATTGAAGTTAATCCAGACTAGCTTTGAGGGCAGCATTGTAAATAGTGGGACTTTCACAGTACCCCTGGCATAACCGGGTAAAAGTCCAAGATCTCCCTTCAAACTAAAAAGCAAACCAAAATGGGCTATCAGGGTGCACTGGCGACAAGTCAACCACTGAGAAAAACTGTGCATCTGATGTAATTTGAGACAAAATAGTGTGTGGGTTGGGCACAGTAGGAGCATGTGGCTGAACTGCAGCATTCACCGCTTGGAGGTCCTGTACAAAACGCCATTCATCTGGCTGGCCAGCATCTTTAATCTTTTTAACAGGAATCAATGGAGTAAGCACAGGTGAATTTTCAAAAGGAACAATAACGCCTGTTTTCTGAAAAGATTGAAAAACAGGTTTAATCCCTTTAATTGCTTCAGGCTTAAAAGGGTATTGTTTTTTACATGGACAAAAGTCTGATTTAGGGGTGACAATTACTGGTTCACAGCCTTTTATCAACCCCACATCATATTTGCTCTTAGCCCAAAGATCATTGGGCACTTCAGCCAACATGGGTATCGAAGACAAATCTGTTTCAGATAAAAAACATGCTTCAAAATGTGATTCTGTGGTAGGAATTAAGTCCACAGTTCTTTGACAATGCATTGTACTCAAAAATGTTTTTTTGTATGCTGACAATCGTTCAGAAAACATCAAATTTGGATCAGCAGGTGAAACGGTCCACTCCATTTATTTCTGACATGTAGCAACAAACTCTCCCACACCTTGTCACTGCCAGTGTGTACGTTTGGCCAAGGAAATGTGAGGGCGAGTGCCACAAACATTAAAAAAATCGAAGTGCTCTGGAGTGAGCGACACAGCCAATAAAGTAGGCGCACATATTTTTTCACTTCTTCTCATAGTCATTGTCAGGCCCCAAAGAAATGTGTTATGTGCAGTGCAAATCAGTAGGTTGCATGAAATCAGAAAGGGGTGAAACTAAGACTTTTGCTTCTTCCACTAGTTGTTGTGAAAAAGGAGAGCTGGGAAGTTTCCACTCATAAGCATATGTAAGTGCCGATGAATCAAACTGCACTGCTGTGAAAACTTTGTCAGGCTGTAACATAACCTTAACACCCTCTGGTGTAGAAGTTAAAATAATGCCTAATTTACACATGAGATCACAGCCCATCAGGTTAATGGGACACAACTCTGATAACAAAAATGAGTGTTTGAAGGAGAGCTCATCGGGAGTGACAACACGCAATGGGCATTGTCATTTTCTCCTTCACAACCTGGCCTGATGCAGACATACAGTAAACGTGGTTTCCACTTAACTTTGGAGGACAATCAAACTCCCCTGACGTCACTACTGATGAACATAAGTTCCCATATTCTGAGAGAAATATCTTTGCTCTAGGATGGAAATAGCATGCAAAACTTTACTACGTGAATCACAGTCGGCAAGCGTTTCTTCACTACACAGAGCAGGAAAAATGTGTGAGTGTGTTTGTGCTATCACCCATTAGTGGAGGCTCCGCTGCCGCGTGACGTCCAGAACCTGCCTCCCACCCTCAGTCAGCCTTTTGCCCAATTTCATCACTTTTCAGCTGTGGACAGTCCTTCTTCCAGTGTCCAGTCTGGCCACAGTAAAAACAAATATTCGGATCATAGCTCTGATCCCACACGTCCACGTCTTCGACTTCGGCCTCGTCCTCTGTTTACACCAACTGCGTAATACATGGTCATGGCTGCCAAATGCAGCTCCTTTTCACACTTGTCCCTTTTGGTTGTCTTACGCGTCTCAACTTGGTTATGAGCATGGCGAGCATATCGGCAAACGTCAGCCAAACGAGGACCCTCACACCATCCCACGTAAATGTTCTTTACTTCAGTGGCGACATCTGGCATGAGGCCTTTAATTATTGCATTGCATGCAATACTCTCCCATGGTCCTGATTCATTACCCAAATCCCTTGGTCTCTGATGACCGCTGTGCTTGCTGACTTCCTCAAGGATGCGGTGTACAAAATCATCAGTCCCTTCACCGGGTTTCTGTTTGCAGGTGTAAATGTGGGACATATTGATTTTGGTTGGAAATTGAGTGGTGATGGCTTTACACAGTCTTTGGTTGGCTTCTTCATATTGAGCGTTATCATTATGTCCTCGTTCACTGTTGGTAGGTCGCAAATCCAGTTGTAGCATACTGGCCTCTATTTTGCAGAGGTCGGACGGTTTGAACTTTTTTGCCAATATGCGACGCAAATCAACCCCAGTCGGGCAGAATTGTGCGCAGAAATCTCGCAACTCGTCAGCAAAATGGGGTCCAGAAATCTCTGGATCTGGTAAGCATTGTTATGCTTCCATGATGTCAGTCTCAGTCCAGGGTCGATAAACCAGTAATGGTCCAGTGGGAACTGCAACTTTAACCATAGGCATGGTTTTAATCTGGTTTTGTTTTTTCTCACGTTTAGATCTCTGAAGTCCAGATTGTGGGTAAAGGATTTTTGTCACTTGCGTTAAAAGTTCTTGGGCAGGTACGCTGGAGAACCAAACGTCTTCCTTTTCCTCATCATCAGACCTATGTAGCTGATGTTGTGAGAATGATGGAATTTCTTCCCGAGGGAGGATGGAAGAAGTCCCTTCTTCCCGAGAGCCAGAGGCTTGTGGCAGGGCTGGCTGTTGTTGTTGCAGGCGTCGTGGAGGGCAGGAGTCCAGGTCTGGATCCGGCACAGCTAATACTAAATTATTATCATCATTCCGTCATGGCATTTGTTTAACATTTTCCTTTCTTTCTCTTAATACACTTTATTTCTTCCAAAATTCTATACCTTTCTTACTTCTTATTTAAACTTAATTTTCTTTTTTTTTGCTTCATCTCTTTCTCATATTTGCAAAACTTTTCTTCTAATTTTCTTATTTCTAACATACTAAAAGAACCTTCTGGTGGAAAACCTCTGGACCATATGTCTTTTTCATTTCATCATGCTTAGGTCCCCCGGTAGGGTCAAAAGTCTGAGACCTACTGTTTCCAATTCTCAGACTTGGAATGGGGAAATATATTCCTTCACTCAAAGGACGTCTCCAATGAGGACCTTAATCTGTACTCACACTTCTTCGGAGTACTTCACACTTCTTCGGACTGCTTCAAAAGTTTCACTTACCCATGAAATCTCTGTCTCACTAATGACACAACCGGGAAACCCTCTTTTATTCAAATAAAAACTAAAAAGCAGTCCTATCGTCTCAGACTATCATATTTCAAAAATGATCCCAGCGCTGGTATTCAAGAAAAGGACCTGCCAGTCCTCTCTGTCAGAAAAGGCCTTGGAGGTATGAGGCTGGAACAGCTACTTCAGTCCAGGCTGGCCATGCACTGCGATCCGGTCCAGAGACACCAGTCGAGGGATCCTGTTCGTGACGCCAAAATTGTGGTGGAAATTTAGTAACGCACAGAGTCAGTTATTTTCTTCTGAGGAGATAAGAGGCTTTAATAATAATATCTTGAAAGAGAGAACAACACAGTACAGAATACAGAGTTGCTCTGACCACTGAAGCAAAAACACACAGTTATATTGCCCGCTCATCACGTCATCTGTCTTTGGTTGATAGTTGATTGTTCTTCTAACTTTCCTCCCCAACCATCAGTTTAGGTTACCCAAAAGGAGTGTATTGCTCCATCACAAGTATGCTTCTTTCACATACAGGGTAATATGAAGAATTTTATGCCTGAAACCTATTTAGACATGCAAAAATATGAAGGACAAAGCAGTTTTAACTTGGTTTGAGTGAAGGAATTCATTTTATAACAAAATCTGAAATTGTGTAGAACTCGTGAAAATAAGCTTATTCTCGGATTCCTAAAGGTTTAGTGTTGTTCTTTCCTATCCTGCAAAGTACAACGTTCTTTTTTGTTGAAAGCTATTTAGACATGGATAAATATGAAGGACAAAGCAGTTTTAACTTGGTTTGAGTGAAGGAATTAATTTTATATCAAAATCCGGAATTGTGTAGAACTCGTGAAAAGAAGCTTATTCTTGGATTCCTGAAAAAATTTAGTGTTGTTGTTTCCTATCCTGAAAAGTACTACGTTCGTTTTTGTTTAAAGGTATTTAGACATGGATAAATATGAAGGACAAAGCAGTTTTAACTTGGTTTGAGTGAAGGAATTAATTTTATATCAAAATCCGATATTGTGTAGAACTCGTCAAACGACGCTTATTCTCGGATTCCTGAAAAGGTTTAGTGTTGTTGTTTCCTATCCTGCAAAGTACAACGTTCTTTTTTGTTTAAAGCTATTTGGACATGGATAAATATGAAGGAAAAAGCAGTTTTAACTTAGTTTGAGTGAAGGAATTCATTTTATATCAAAATCCGAAATTGTGTAGAACTCGTGAAAATAAGCTTATTCTCGGATTCCTAAAGGTTTAGTGTTGTTGTTTCCTATCCTGCAAAGTACAACGTTCTTTTTTGTTTAAAGCTATTTAGACATGGATAAATATGAAGGAAAAAGCAGTTTTAACTTGGTTTGAGTGAAGGAATTCATTTTATATCAAAATCCGGAATTGTGCATTATGGCAGCAGAATTGTAGTCTGAATACCTTTATGCCAAACAGATTTGCTTTGCCAAGGGAAGTTTTATAATTGTTTATTGTTTATGTTTACAATATATAAACTAGCAGAATAATTAATTCATCCTCCTGGTCCCTCCCACCCCGGAGAGGGCAGCCAGAGACTGGCTGCAATAGGCATCCCCGCTACTTGGGACCCAACACAGGGCAGGAGGGCCTGATGTCCACCAGGCTCGGGGCCTGCAGTCACCATATTCCGGGAGCTACTGTACCCCCAGAAGGAACCCATCCCGCCCCACCCCACTCAACCCAACCCCACCCCGGAGGACCTCTACAAAAACAAACAAACAACAACAAAAATCAAACAAACAAACAAACAAATCACCCGGTTACACCAGTCGCAGCAGCCCGGGCCTGAGACCCACCATCACCCAGGCCCCCCCAGGCCCCCCCCAACAGGGAAAAAGCACACCCCCATACAGACCCCCTCCTCCTCACCGCACGCCCCAACACCCTAAAAAAAACAACCACCTGCGGACACCTTGGAGTTCCCAGAGCAACAAGGCCGGCACCAGGACCTGCACCAACCCACGCATGCTGTGGCATGTCCAGGGCAACCCAGACCCCCCAGGCACAGGCAGGGCCCCGCCCCGGGCACAAGGCAGCGGCAAGCCACCAGGTCCAGGCCCAGCTCCACCACCCACGCCAGAGCGGCCCCGTCACCTGGTACAGAGCCAGCAGCCACCACCCCAAGGCCCCTAAGGGACCCCGCCCCACACCGCAAGACAGCCCCACCCGCAAGCCCCCAAAACTGCCCTCCAAGCCCGACACACAGTCCCCCCCAGCAATGACCAACCCAGTCCCCACGACCCGAGAGACCACCAGACGCCCGAAGCCACACAGCCCCCCCCCCCAGCACACACCCAACCGCCCAGAGCGACGGGACAGCAACCCACCACCAACACTATGTGATCAAGCTAATCAGAGGGGACCAGAGAGAATTAAATTCAGTTTTGAGGAAGCAGACATTGTTTCCATGCTAATATAATCTAAAAGAAAATTTCTAAACTGGTTAATACACAGATTGTTCTTCGCTTTCCAGTTCATGAGAATAGTTTTCTTTGCTATACATAACACTGTGAGGATCATGTGTGCTAAGCTAAATTCCACGTTGATGTTGTCTAAGTCACCCAGTATGCACAGTGTGGGGCATGCAGGAATGCTACACTTTAGCCATGTTGATAGGTCCGCACAGACTTCAAGCCAGAACTTCTGGACAGGCGCACAAAACCACAAAGCGTGTGCATAATCATCAGGTGTGTTATCTGTGCAATGTGAGCAGATGTTTGAGTGTGTTAGACCCATCCTGAACATCCTTTGTCCTGTATAGTGTGTTCTATGAAGAATTTTGTATTGTATGAGCTGTAAATTAGGATTTCGAGTCATTGTGAAGGTGTTCAAACATATTTGTGGCCAGAAGCTATGACTAGAACTGATGGATAAATCTGCCTCCCATTTTGAGGACGGTAGAGACATTGTGTCATCTATCTTAGACAATAATTTATATATTTTTGATAGTACTTTTGGGGTGCAGATGCTTAGAAATTCTGCTACCCTAATCGGGAGTTGTAAGTCTGGTTGGTGGAGGATATATTTCTTTGTTATTATAGACTTAAGTTGTTGATATTCTAGGAATTTATTGCTGCCTATCTCATGTTGTGATATGAGCTCATCAAATGAAATAAAATGTCCATTTTGGATTATATGTTCCAGATGTTTGATTCCTTTGATCTTCCACAGAGTAAAGTTTAGCATTTTTTTGTTTTGCAGGATGTCAGGATTGTTCCAGATGGGTGTAAGCTTACACGGGACAAGTGAAGACTTTGTTATTTTAAGAAATTCCCACCAGGCTGTCAGAGAGGTGCTGATGTTAATGCTTTTGAAACATTTGTGATTTTTCACGTTTTGACTAATAAGTGGCAGGTCAGAGATTTCCAGATTATTACTTGGATTATTACTTATCCATGTTCATCTATTGGGCTAGGTTTAAACCATTTTGATATATACTGTAACCTATTGGCTAAGGAATAGTGCTGAAAATTAGGTAAATCTAATCCACCCTGTCCTTGGTCTTCTGTAGGGTTTTTAAACTAATACGTGGTGGTTTGTTTTTCCACAGAAATTTAGAGATGCATGAATCTAGTGACTTAAACCAAGTAGCAGGTGGTTTTATGGGGATCATTGAGAACAGATAGTTAACTTTTGGTAGTATCATCATTTTAATGGTTGTAACTCTCCCCATAAGTGATATAGGTAAGGACTTCCAACGAGAGAGATCGTCCTTTACTGTCTTTAATAATTGCACATTGAGGCGGCCTGTTGCCACTGCAGGTTCTTTCAGAGAGACTCAGAGACAGAGGACGGTTCAACGTATAGTTTATTTAACCCTTTTTCATGAATGTGGAGTCGTTCGCAGGCCTTCCCTCCCGGTTCGTGCTGCCGACTCCACTTCAATCCTCCTTACAGCTCTGAGTTTTTTAAAGAGGAGAGTGATTAGACAAGTGACTGCCGGTGTACTAATCACTCACCTAGTCCTGCTCCCCAGAGCTCTCTCCACAGCTCTCTCCTGCAGCTGATGCACCACGCCCCCTCCACATACCTCCACCGCCTGACCTTGGCCGGGGAGCGGTCCGGCCTAACCTACCCCCCCCCCCCACCTCGCCATGCGAGCTGTAAAGGAAGTCGGCCACCGCCATCTGTGCCCCCGGCCTATGGACCACTTTGAATTTAAAAGGCTGTAGTGCCAGATACCAGCGGGTGATCCGTGCATTGACATTTTTCATTCGGTGGAGCCACTGGAGGGGAGCAAGGTCCGAGCAAAGGGTGAATGGGCGCCCCAGCACCCACCGGATGGCCAGGCACTCCCTCTCCACCGTGTTGTATCTGGTCTCCCTCTCGGATAGTTTCTGGCTGATGTAAAGCACTGGGCGGTCAACGCCCCGCACCTGCTGGGACAGAACAGCCCCCAACCCCCTTCCTGATGCATCAGTCTGCAGGACAAATGGGAGAGAGGAGTTAGGTGTGTGGAGAAGAGGCTCCCCACAGAGTGTCTGCTTTACCCTCTCAAGTGACACCTGACACCGGATCAGAGGCACCTTTTCGGGTAAGGTTGGTCAAAGGGCTGGTCAGCTCCGCGAAGTTGGGAATAAATCGCCGGTAATATCCGGCCAGCCCCAAAAACCGCCTCACCTCTTTCTTGATCTTAGGTTTTGGGCAGGCTGCAATCGCTGCTGTCTTGTCTACCTGTGGACGCACCTGTCCGCCGCCCAAGTGGTACCCCAGATACCGTACCTCCCTCCATCCAACTGCACACTTCTTTGGGTTGGCCGTGAGCCCCGCCTGCCGCAGTGACTCCAGCACTGCCGCCATCTGCTGAACATGCTCCGCCCAGCTGTTGCTATGGATGATGACGTCATCCAGGTAAGCGGCAGCATACGCAGGAACTTACATCATGAAAAGCGAGATCAGAGGTGTTTGGCTGAGAGAAGGCCACAGTTTGCGATGCAATAATTAAAGGCCTCATGCCAGATGTCGCCACTGAAGTAAAGAACATTTACGTGGGATGGTGTGAGGGTCCTCGTTTGGCTGACGTTCGCCGATATGCTCGCCATGCTCATAACCAAGTTGAGACGCGTAAGACAACCAAAAGGGACAAGTGTGAAAAGGAGCTGCATTTGGCAGCCATGACCATGTATTACGCAGTGTGTGTAAACAGAGGACGAGGCCGAAGTCGAAGACGTGGACGTGTGGGAGAGGAGGTCGAAATGGGCCACGCCAGAGCTATGATCCGAATATTTGTTTTTACTGTGGCCAGACTGGACACTGGAAGAAGGATTGTCCACAGCTGAAAAGTGATGAAATTGGGCAAAAGGCTGACTGAGGGTGGGAGGCAGGTTCTGGACGTCACGCGGCAGCGGAGCCTCCACTAATGGGTGATAGCACAAACACACTCACACATTTTTCCTGCTCTGTGTAGTGAAGAAACGCTTGCCGACTGTGATTCACGTAGTAAAGTTTTGCATGCTATTTCCGTCCTAGAGCAAAGATATTTCTCTCAGAATATAGGAACTTATGTTCATCAGTAGTGACGTCAGGGGAGTTTGATTGTCCTCCAAAGTTAAGTGGAAACCACGTTTACTGTATGTCTGCATCAGGCCAGGTTGTGAAGGAGAAAATGACAATGCCCATTGCGTGTTGTCACTCCCGATGAGCTCTCCTTCAAACACTCATTTTTGTTATCAGAGTTGTGTCCCATTAACCTGATGGGCTGTGATCTCATGTGTAAATTAGGCATTATTTTAACTTCTACATCAGAGGGTGTTAAGGTTATGTTACAGCCTGACAAAGTTTTCACAGCAGTGCAGTTTGATTCATCGGCACTTACATATGCTTATGAGTGGAAACTTCCCAGCTCTCCTTTTTCACAACAACTAGTGGAAGAAGCAAAAGCGTTAGTTTCACCCCTTTCTGATTTCATGCAACCTACTGATTTGCACTGCACATCACACATTTCTTTGGGGCCTGACAATGACTATGAGAAGAAGTGAAAAAATATGTGCGCCTACTTTATTGGCTGTGTCGCTCACTCCAGAGCACTTCGATTTTTTTAATGTTTGTGGTACTCGCCCTCACATTTCCTTGGCCAAACGTACACACAGGCAGTGACAAGGTGTGGGAGAGTTTGTTGCTACATGTCAGAAAGAAATGGAGTGGACCGTTTCACCTGCTGATCCAAATTTGATGTTTTCTGAACGATTGTCAGCATACAAAAAAACATTTTTGAGTACAATGCATTGTCAAAGAACTGTGGACTTAATTCCTACCACAGAATCACATTTTGAAGCATGTTTTTTATCTGAAACAGATTTGTCTTCGATACCCATGTTGGCTGAAGTGCCCAATGATCTTTGGGCTAAGAGCAAATATGATGTGGGGTTGATAAAAGGCTGTGAACCAGTAATTGTCACCCCTAAATCAGACTTTTGTCCATGTAAAAAACAATACCCTTTTAAGCCTGAAGCAATTAAAGGGATTAAACCTGTTTTTCAATCTTTTCAGAAAACAGGCGTTATTGTTCCTTTTGAAAATTCACCTGTGCTTACTCCATTGTTTCCTGTTAAAAAGATTAAAGATGCTGGCCAGCCAGATGAATGGCGTTTTGTACAGGACCTCCAAGCGGTGAATGCTGCAGTTCAGCCACATGCTCCTACTGTGCCCAACCCACACACTATTTTGTCTCAAATTACATCAGATGCAGTTTTTCTCAGTGGTTGACTTGTCGCCAGTGCACCCTGATAGCCCATTTTGGTTTGCTTTTTAGTTTGAAGGGAGATCTTGGACTTTTACCCGGTTATGCCAGGGGTACTGTGAAAGTCCCACTATTTACAATGCTGCCCTCAAAGCTAGTCTGGATTAACTTCAATCAACCACAGGCTCTGCTCTTTTGCAGTATGTGGATGACATCCTTTTATGTAGTCCATCTAAACAACAGTGTGAAAAAGACAGTGAATCTGTTGAAACATCTTCCTTCTTATGGCCATAAAGCCAGCCTTTCTAAGTTACAGTTTGTACAGGACGAATGTGTACAATGTGCACATGCTGGTTACAAATAAGAAAATACAAACAACAAACAGTTTCTGCCATGGTTCACAGCATGTGTATGATCACCTTCATCGCAGGTCTCAGTAAGGATGTTTCAATCTTCGGTGTCAGAGGTTACTAGCACTTAACACACCGGTGGAGTACAGCTTTTACTGCTGACTCTTATCTTTGTCCTTCCGGGCGTGTTGGTTAGGCTGATGTATGTCAGGGTGGAAGTCATCTACTGGTTCTGGTACCTTCTTACAGTGACTGACATGAATCCAGGTTGCTCTCTCTGCAACTTTAACAGCTGTATGAGTGACCAGTAGCACCTGGAACGGGCCTTGCCAACGTTTGGACTTCCAATGTTTCCTGCGAAGTTCCTTCACCACCTGTCATCTGGTTGGAGTGGTGTGTTTTCTGTGGCTGGAAGGGCTGCTTTTACTGTCTGTGAAACTTGAGATAGAACAGTGGAAAGGTTTCGACAGTAAGACAACATAGCATCATCACAAACAGTTGTGGAAGGGAGGGGTCTGGTTACAGGTCCCAATCCCAGGTTAGGAGGTCTGCCAAATAAAATTTCAAATGGGCTGAGATTCACTTGAGCTCTGATTCTCATTCTCATGTAGGTAAGCACAATAGGTAATGCTTTTGTCCATGGCAGACCTGTTTCTTCACAACATTTGGCTAACTTGGACTTTAATGTACCATTTTCTCTTTCCACAGCACCTCCACTCTGTGGATGATAAGCACAATGTGTGCGCAAGGTTATTCCCAGGAATTTACCAACCTCAGTCAATGCAGTGTTTACAAAATGTGTGCCATTATCACTGCTGATCTTCTCTGGAATGCCCCATCTAGGAATGATTTCTGTTTAGCAGTGCTTTAGTCACTGCATTACTGTTTGCATGTTTTGCAGGGAAAACTTCAACCCATTTACTAAACACGTCCACTATTACTAGTGCATATTTCTTTCCTTCAGCTGGTGTGAGTTCAACAAAATCCATCATCAAATGTTCAAAAGGTTTCTCTGGTGGAGGGTGTGCAACTTGCGATGTGTGTAATGCCTTTCCTACATTATGTGTGGCACAAACCATACATGACTGACAGTATTTTTGCGCATATGAACTGAACCCTTTTGTGAACCACTGAGCAGTGAGTGCATTCAGCATCCCCCCTTTTGACACATGGTCCAACCCATGTGTCAATTTTGAAAAATGAGGAAAAAAATGTTTAGGTAGACAGGGTTTACCATTAGGTCCCATCCAAACACCATCCATATGAGTTGCACCCACAGAGGACCAAATGCGTCCAGAGGACCAAATTTCATCTGCAGAGGCAAAAGTTTGCAAAGCATGGAGATCTGTGAGGGAGTCTTCTGCCTGCAAAGAGAGGGAAGAGAAAACAGGAAAAGATTTAGCTGCTTGCTTAGCTGCAGCATCAGCTCTGGCATTGCCACAAGCAACAGGATTGTCTGAGTTAGTGTGAGCCGCACACTTACAGACCGAGATTGCTGTAGGCAAAAGGATCGCATCAAGAAGATCAGAAACCTGCTTGGAGTTCAGAATAGTTTTACCATCTGATTTAAGGAAATGCCTGTGTTTCCACAGCGCACCAAAGTCATGAACAACACCAAAAGCATATCTGGAATCTGTGTAAATAGTGACAGACTTACCAGCTGCCAACTTACAAGCTTCAGTAAGTGCAATAAGCTCAGTAGTTTGAGCAGAGAAATGTTTAGGAAGAGAACCAGACAACAAAGTGTCATGTGAAGAACATACTGCAAACCAAACACAGTTAGTACCTGTGGCTGGATCACGCAAAGCTGATCCATCTACAAAAAGAATCATGTCAGAGTTTGGAAGAGGAGTCTCTAAAAGATCAGGTCGGGGTGTACAAACTTGTTCCAAAACAGCTTCACAGTCATGAGGCTCCCCATCCTCAGGAGTCGGAAGCAAAGTAGCAGGATTCAGAACAGTACAACGTTTAACAGTGACATTTGGCATATCACAGAGGTGTATCTGAGCCAACGAGTAGTTGAAAGATGTGAAGTTTTCTGCTCGAGAAGAATAATGGCAACAGCATGAGGAACCAAAACAGTCAAATTAGCGTAGCCCACAATATCTTGGGAGGCCAGGACAGCTTTCTCTGCAGCTGCAACAACACGAAGACAACCAGGCAGGCCTGCAGCCACAGAGTCCAGTTTTGCTGAGAAATGAGCCACTGGCCTTTGCCTGCCCCATGTTCCTGCATAAGAACAGATGTCATACAACCATGCTTCTCATCAACTGCCTGTATGAAAGGTTTATGAGGATCTGGAATGCCAAGTGTTGGTGCTGTTTGAAGAGCCAGCTTAAGCTGGCTAAAGGCTGATTCAGCCTCAGGAGTCCATGGAACACGATCAGCTGACTGGAGGCCTTTACCATGGATAAGAGCACCTAAGAGAGCTTCGAGAAAAGAGTAGTTAGGAATAAAGTTCCTGCAGTAAGATGTTATACCTAAGAATGACATAAGCTGTTTTTTAGTAACTGGTTTAGGAATGATCTGAACTGCAGCAACACGTTTAGGAGAAAGTGAGCGCCCATCCTTAGAAATCACATGACCCAAAAAGGTGACTTCGTCCTGTACAAACTGTAAATTAGAAAGGCTGGCTTTATGGCCATAAGAATGAAGATGTTTCAACAGATTCACTGTCTTTTTCACACTGTTGTTTAGATGGACTACATAAAAGGATGTCATCCACATACTGCAAAAGAGCAGAGCCTGTGGTTGATTGAAGTTAATCCAGACTAGCTTTGAGGGCAGCATTGTAAATAGTGGGACTTTCACAGTACCCCTGGCATAACCGGGTAAAAGTCCAAGATCTCCCTTCAAACTAAAAAGCAAACCAAAATGGGCTATCAGGGTGCACTGGCGACAAGTCAACCACTGAGAAAAACTGTGCATCTGATGTAATTTGAGACAAAATAGTGTGTGGGTTGGGCACAGTAGGAGCATGTGGCTGAACTGCAGCATTCACCGCTTGGAGGTCCTGTACAAAACGCCATTCATCTGGCTGGCCAGCATCTTTAATCTTTTTAACAGGAATCAATGGAGTAAGCACAGGTGAATTTTCAAAAGGAACAATAACGCCTGTTTTCTGAAAAGATTGAAAAACAGGTTTAATCCCTTTAATTGCTTCAGGCTTAAAAGGGTATTGTTTTTTACATGGACAAAAGTCTGATTTAGGGGTGACAATTACTGGTTCACAGCCTTTTATCAACCCCACATCATATTTGCTCTTAGCCCAAAGATCATTGGGCACTTCAGCCAACATGGGTATCGAAGACAAATCTGTTTCAGATAAAAAACATGCTTCAAAATGTGATTCTGTGGTAGGAATTAAGTCCACAGTTCTTTGACAATGCATTGTACTCAAAAATGTTTTTTTGTATGCTGACAATCGTTCAGAAAACATCAAATTTGGATCAGCAGGTGAAACGGTCCACTCCATTTATTTCTGACATGTAGCAACAAACTCTCCCACACCTTGTCACTGCCAGTGTGTACGTTTGGCCAAGGAAATGTGAGGGCGAGTGCCACAAACATTAAAAAAATCGAAGTGCTCTGGAGTGAGCGACACAGCCAATAAAGTAGGCGCACATATTTTTTCACTTCTTCTCATAGTCATTGTCAGGCCCCAAAGAAATGTGTTATGTGCAGTGCAAATCAGTAGGTTGCATGAAATCAGAAAGGGGTGAAACTAAGACTTTTGCTTCTTCCACTAGTTGTTGTGAAAAAGGAGAGCTGGGAAGTTTCCACTCATAAGCATATGTAAGTGCCGATGAATCAAACTGCACTGCTGTGAAAACTTTGTCAGGCTGTAACATAACCTTAACACCCTCTGGTGTAGAAGTTAAAATAATGCCTAATTTACACATGAGATCACAGCCCATCAGGTTAATGGGACACAACTCTGATAACAAAAATGAGTGTTTGAAGGAGAGCTCATCGGGAGTGACAACACGCAATGGGCATTGTCATTTTCTCCTTCACAACCTGGCCTGAGGCAGACATACAGTAAACGTGGTTTCCACTTAACTTTGGAGGACAATCAAACTCCCCTGACGTCACTACTGATGAACATAAGTTCCCATATTCTGAGAGAAATATCTTTGCTCTAGGATGGAAATAGCATGCAAAACTTTACTACGTGAATCACAGTCGGCAAGCGTTTCTTCACTACACAGAGCAGGAAAAATGTGTGAGTGTGTTTGTGCTATCACCCATTAGTGGAGGCTCCGCTGCCGCGTGACGTCCAGAACCTGCCTCCCACCCTCAGTCAGCCTTTTGCCCAATTTCATCACTTTTCAGCTGTGGACAGTCCTTCTTCCAGTGTCCAGTCTGGCCACAGTAAAAACAAATATTCGGATCATAGCTCTGGCGTGGCCCATTTCGACCTCCTCTCCCACACGTCCACGTCTTCGACTTCGGCCTCGTCCTCTGTTTACACCAACTGCGTAATACATGGTCATGGCTGCCAAATGCAGCTCCTTTTCACACTTGTCCCTTTTGGTTGTCTTACGCGTCTCAACTTGGTTCTGAGCATGGCGAGCATATCGGCGAACGTCAGCCAAACGAGGACCCTCACACCATCCCACGTAAATGTTCTTTACTTCAGTGGCGACATCTGGCATGAGGCCTTTAATTATTGCATCGCAAACTGTGGCCTTCTCTCAGCCAAACACCTCTGATCTCGCTTTTCATGATGTAAGGTTGGGCATTCAGACCTTGCTTCACCTGCTTTTCACCAAATATAGTCGGACATTCACACCTTCTTGCAGCCGAACATTTCCGCTCCACCTTTTAGTGTTCTATCACACCTTTTTTTTCACCGCATTTTATAGATTATGGTTGGAAATTCTCAACCACTCTCATCCGAAGACCTCTCCTCCCGCTTTTGTTAATATATTTGAACTTTAGTCGGACATTCACACTTTCTTGCAGCCGAACCACCTCCGCTCCCTGTTTTGATCATGTATGGTCTGGCAATACTACCTTTTCTTACCCGTTTGTGAGTAATTATGGCTGGACATTCACAGCTTCTTGAAGCCGAACACCTCTCCTGCTTTTGGTGATGAATGGTCCGGCATTCTTACCTTTTCTAACACATTTTTCAGCAATTATGGTCGGAGATTCACACCTCCTTACAGCCGAACACCTCCGCTCCTGCATTTGATGGTGTATAGTCGGGCATTCTCACCCTTTCTCATCAGCTTTTTGCAAATTATGATCTAACATTCACACCTGCTTTTGATGATGTATGGTTGGGCATTCTTACCTTTTTTTTTACCCATTTTTCAGGAATTATGGGTGGACATTCAAACCTTCCTGCAGCTGAACACCTCCTCTCCCGCTTATGATCATGTGCGGTTTGATATTCGAAAATTTTCTTTCATGTTTTCTAGCAATTATTGATGGACATTCAGACCTTCTTGCAGCTGAACACCTCCGCTCCCGCTTTTGATGGTGTATAGTCGGGCTTTCGATTATTTTCTTCCCCGTTTTAAAAAAAATTATGGTTGGACATTCAGACCTTCTTGCAGCCGAAAACCTCCGCTCCCTCTTTTGATCATACATTGTCGGGCATTCGCACCTTTTCTTACCCGCTTTTTACAAACCATGGTCGGACTTTCACACCTTCTTGTAGCCGAACACATACGCTCCCACTATTGATTGTGTACAGTCGGGTATTTTAACCTTTTCTTACCCGCTTTTTACCAACTATGGTTGGACATTCCATTGCATGCAATACTCTCCCATGGTCCTGATTCATTACCCAAATCCCTTGGTCTCTGATGACCGCTGTGCTTGCTGACTTTCTCAAGGATGCGGTGTACAAAATCATCAGTCCCTTCACCAGGTTTCTGTTTGCAGGTGTAAATGTGGGACATATTGATTTTGGTTGGAAATTGAGTGGTGATGGCTTGACACAGTCTTTGGATGGCTGCTTCATATTGAGCGTTATCATTATGTCCTCGTTCACTGTTGGTAGGTCGCAAATCCAGTTGTAGCATACTGGCCTCTATTTTGCCGAGGTCGGTCGGTTTGAACTTTTTTGCCAATATGCGACGCAATTCAACCCCAGTCAGGCAGAATTGTGCGCAGAAATCTCGCAACTCGTCAGCAAAATGGGGTCCAGAAATCTCTGGATCTGGTAAGCATTGTTATGCTTCCATGATGTCAGTCTCAGTCCAGGGTCGATAAACCAGTAATGGTCCAGTGGGAACTGCAACTTTAACCATAGGCATGGTTTGAATCTGGTTTTGTTTTTTCTCACGTTTAGATCTCTGAAGTCCAGATTGTGGGTAAAGGATTTTTGTCACTTGCGTTAAAAGTTCTTGGGCAGGTATGCTGGAGAACCAAACGTCTTCCTTTTCCTCATCATCAGACCTATGTAACTGATGTTGTGAGAATGATGGAATTTCTTCCCGAGGGAGGATGGAAGAAGTCCCTTCTTCCCGAGAGCCAGAGGCTTGTGGCAGGGCTGGCTGTTGTTGTTGCAGGCGTCGTGGAGGGCAGGAGTCCAGGTCTGGATCCGGCACAGCTAATACTAAATTATTATCATCATTCCGTCATGGCATTTGTTTAACATTTTCCTTTCTTTCTCTTAATACACTTTATTTTTTCCAAAATTCTATACCTTTCTTACTTCTTATTTAAACTTAATTTTCTTTTTTTTGCTTCATCTCTTTCTCATATTTGCAAAACTTTTCTTCTAATTTTCTTATTTCTAACATACTAAAAGAACCTTCAGGTGGAAAACCTCTGGACCATATGTCTTTTTCATTTCATCATGCTCAGGTCCCCCGGTAGGGTCAAAAGTCTGAGACCTACTGTTTCCCATTCTCAGACTTGGAATGGGGAAATATATTCCTTCACTCAAAGGACGTCTCCAATGAGGACCTTAATCTGTACTCACACTTCTTCGGAGTACTTCACACTTCTTCGGACTGCTTCAAAAGTTTCACTTACCCATGAAATCTCACTAATGACACAACCGGGAAACCCTCTTTTATTCAAATAAAAACTAAAAAGCAGTCCTATCGTCTCAGACTATCATATTTCAAAAATGATCCCAGCGCTGGTATTCAGGAAAAGGACCTGCCAGTCCTCTCTCTCAGAAAAGGCCTTGGAGGTATGAGGCTGGAACAGCTACTTCAGTCCAGGCTGGCCATGCACTGCGATCCGGTCCAGAGACACCAGTCGAGGGATCCTGTTCGTGACGCCAAAATTGTGGTGGAAATTTAGTAACGCACAGAGTCAGTTATTTTCTTCTGAGGAGATAAGAGGCTTTAATAATAATATCTTGAAAGAGAGAACAACACAGTACAGAATACAGAGTTGCTCTGACCACTGAAGTAAAAACACACAGTTATATTGCCCGCTCATCACGTCATCTGTCTTTGGTTGATAGTTGATTGTTCTTCTAACTTTCCTCCCCAACCATCAGTTTAGGTTACCCCAAAGGAGTGTATTGCTCCATCACAAGTATGCTTCTTTCACATACAGGGTAATATGAAGAATTTTATGCCTGAAACCTATTTAGACATGCAAAAATATGAAGGACAAAGCAGTTTTAACTTGGTTTGAGTGAAGGAATTCATTTTATAACAAAATCTGAAATTGTGTAGAACTTGTGAAAATAAGTTTATTCTCGGATTCCTAAAGGTTTAGTGTTGTTCTTTCCTATCCTGCAAAGTACAACGTTCTTTTTTGTTTAAAGCTATTTAGACATGGATAAATATGAAGGACAAAGCAGTTTTAACTTGGTTTGAGTGAAGGAATTAATTTTATATCAAAATCCGGAATTGTGTAGAACTCGTGAAAAGAAGCTTATTCTTGGATTCCTGAAAAAATTTAGTGTTGTTGTTTCCTATCCTGGAAAGTACTACGTTTGTTTTTGTTTAAAGCTATTTAGACATGGATAAATATGAAGTACAAAGCAGTTTTAACTTGGTTTGAGTGAAGGATTTCATTTTATATCAAAATCCGATATTGTGTAGAACTCGTCAAACAACGCTTATTCTCGGATTCCTGAAAAGGTTTAGTGTTGTTCTTTCCTATCCTGCAAAGTACAACGTTCTTTTTTGTTTAAAGCTATTTAGACATGGATAAATATGAAGGACAAAGCAGTTTTAACTTGGTTTGAGTGAAGGAATTAATTTTATATCAAAATCCGAAATTGTGTAGAACTCGTGAAAATAAGCTTATTCTCGGATTCCTAAAGGTTTAGTGTTGTTGGCAGCAGAATTGTAGTCTGAATACCTTTATGCCAAACAGATTTGCTTTGCCAAGGGAAGTTTTGTAAATGTTTATTGTTTATGTTTACAGAGACTGGCTGCAATAGGCATCCCTGCTACCTGGGACCCAACACAGGGCAGGAGGGCCTGATGTCCATCAGGCTCGGGGCCTGCAGTCACCATATTCCGGGAGCTACTGTACCCCCAGAAGGAACCAATCCCGCCCCACACCACTCAACCCAACCCCACCCCGGAGGACCTCTACAAAAACAAACAAACAACAACAAAAATCAAACAAACAAACAAACAAATCACCCGGTCACACCAGTCGCAGCAGCCCGGGCCTGAGACCCACCATCACCCAGGCCCCCCCAGGCCCCTCCCAACAGGGGAAAAGCACACCCCCACACAGACCCCCTCCCCCTCACCGCACGCCCCAACACCCTAAAAAAACAACCACCTGCGGACACCTTGGAGTTCCCAGAGCAACGAGCCCGGCACCAGGACCTGCACCAACCCACGCATACTGTGGCATGTCCAGGGCAACCCAGACCCCCCAGGCACAGGCAGGGCCCCGCCCCGGGCACAAGGCAGCGGCAAGCCACCAGGTCAAGGCCCAGCTCCACCACCCATGCCAGAGCGGCGCGGTCACCCGGTACAGAGCCAGCAGCCACCACCCCAAGGCCCCTAAGGGACCCCGCCCCACACCGCAAGACAGCCCAACCCGCAAGCCCCCAAAACTGCCCTCCAAGCCCGACACACAGTCCCCCCTAGCAATGACCAACCCGGTCCCCACGACCCGAGAGACCACCAGACGCCCGAAGCCACACAGCCCCCCCCAGCACACACCCAACCGCCCAGAGCGATTTCTAAACTGGTTAATATACAGATTGTTCTTCGCTTTCCAGTTCATGAGAATAGTTTTCTTTGCTATACATAACACTGTGAGGATCATGTGTGCTAAGCTAAATTCCATGTTGATGTTGTCTAAGTCACCCAGTATGCACAGTGTGGGGCATGCAGGAATGCTACACTTTAGCCATGTTGATAGGTCCGCACAGACTTCAAGCCAGAACTTCTGGACAGGCGCACAAAACCACAAAGCGTGTGCATAATCATCAGATGTGTTATCTGTGCAATGTGAGCAGATGTTTGAGTGTGTTAGACCCATCCTGAACATCCTTTGTCCTGTATAGTGTGTTTTATGAAGAATTTTGTATTGTATGAGCTGTAAATTAGGATTTTGAGTCATTCTGAAGGTGTTCAAACATATTTGTGGCCAGAAGCTATGACTAGAACTGATGGATAAATCTGCCTCCCATTTTGAGGACGGTAGAGACATTGTGTCATCTATCTTAGACAATAATTTATACATTTTTGATAGTAGTTTTGGGGTGCAGATGCTTAGAAATTCTGCTACCCTAATCGGGAGTTGTAAGTCTGGTTGGTGGAGGATATATTTCTTTGTTATTATAGACTTAAGTTGTTGATATTCTAGGAATTTATTGCTGCCTATCTCATGTTGTGATATGAGCTCATCAAATGAAATAAATTGTCCATTTTGGATTATATGTTCCAGATGTTTGATTCCTTTGATCTTCCACAGAGTAAAGTTTAGCATTTTTTTGTTTTGCAGGATGTCAGGATTGTTCCAGATGGGTGTAAGCTTACACGGGACAAGTGAAGACTTTGTTATTTTAAGAAATTCCCACCAGGCTGTCAGAGAGGTGCTGATGTTAATGCTTTTGAAACATTTGTGATTTTTTACGTTTTGACTAATAAGTGGCAGGTCAGAGATTTCCAGATTATCACACAATGCTTGTTCTATATTTATCCATGTTCATCTATTGGGCTAGGTTTAAACCATTTTGATATATACCGTAACCTATTGGCTAAGGAATAGTGCTGAAAATTAGGTAAATCTAATCCACCACTGTCCTTGGTCTTCTGTAGGGTTTTTAAACTAATACGTGGTGGTTTGTTTTTCCACAGAAATTTAGAGATGCATGAATCTAGTGACTTAAACCAAGTAGCAGGTTGGTTTTATGGGGATCATTGAGAACAAATAGTTAACTTTTGGTAGTGTCATCATTTTAATGGTTGTAACTCTCCCCATAAGTGATATAGGTAAGGACTTCCAACGAGAGAGATTGTCCTCTACTGTCTTTAATAATTGCACATAAATTAGCTTTGTTAGCTCTGAGAGCCTGGAGGAAATGTTTATGCCTAAATATCTAATATTTCCTGACTGTAAAGTGATCGCAGGTATATTCTGGACCCTACAGTTAATGGGCAGAACTGTGGTCTTAGACCAATTGATAGAGTAGTCAGAAAGTGCTGAGAATTTATTTATGAGTGTGATCGTGTGAGTGAGAGACGTCTGTGAGTTCTGAAGGAAAAGTAATACATCATCAGCATAAAGACTTATTTTATGCTCAATATTTTGGGGTTGGATGTCTTTAATATTTCTATCTTGTCTGATAGCAGCTGCTAAAGGTTTGATGAAAATAGCAAAAAGTGAGGGAGAAAGTGAGCAACCCTGTCTTGTACTTCTCTGCAGACTGAAGCTTGGAGAAGTTTGATCATTTGTCCTGACACTTGCATTTGGGGAGTCAGTTATTTTCTTGTGAGGAGATAAGAGGCTTTAATAATAATATCTTGCAAGAGAGAACAACACAGTACAGAATACAGAGTTGCTCTGACCACTGAAGCAAAAACACACAGTTATATTGCCCGCTCATCACGTCATCTGTTTTTGGGTATAATTGATTGTTCTTCTAACTTTCCTCCCCAACCATCAGTTGAGGTTACCCAGACACCCTCGTAAATACCAGCCTAACCCTGTCCCCCCTAAAGTGCAGCTATCTCATTATAACAAGCCCACCATTGTAAAGAGGAATTTAAGAAAACAGGGCAGGTTGGTACCTTGCAGCTCGGTCATTTGCAGGTTATACACAGTAACACTCAATACAATGCATATAAGAATTATTTTCCATTACATTCCTCCCTTTTGATTATAATAATACCATTATATTAATCAACCCAAAAGAAACAAGGAAAATAATAACTTTATCTGTAAAACATCAGCCTGCATTTGCACACAACGTGAGTTTAAAATGCAGGCATCATAGTAATAAAGGGTCCAATGATAAACAATCAAAACATGAACAATTAAACATGATTATCTTCATCCCTCTCTAAGTCAGCGTCACTAGAGGAAAAATTTTGAAAGCAAGAAAGTTATTTGAGTCATTTGGTCTTTTTCACACTGTTGTTTAGATGGACTACATAAAAGGATGTCATCCACATACTGCAAAAGAGCAGAGCCTGTGGTTGATTGAAGTTAATCCAGACTAGCTTTGAGGGCAGCATTGTAAATAGTGGGACTTTCACAGTACCCCTGGCATAACCGGGTAAAAGTCCAAGATCTCCCTTCAAACTAAAAAGCAAACCAAAATGGGCTATCAGGGTGCACTGGCGACAAGTCAACCACTGAGAAAAACTGTGCATCTGATGTAATTTGAGACAAAATAGTGTGTGGGTTGGGCACAGTAGGAGCATGTGGCTGAACTGCAGCATTCACCGCTTGGAGGTCCTGTACAAAACGCCATTCATTTGGCTGGCCAGCATCTTCAATCTTTTTAACAGGAAACAATGGAGTAAGCACAGGTGAATTTTCAAAAGGAACAATAACGCCTGTTTTCTGAAAAGATTGAAAAACAGGTTTAATCCCTTTAATTGCTTCAGGCTTAAAAGGGTATTGTTTTTTACATGGACAAAAGTCTGATTTAGGGGTGACAATTACTGGTTCACAGCCTTTTATCAACCCCACATCATATTTGCTCTTAGCCCAAAGATCATTGGGCACTTCAGCCAACATGGGTATCGAAGACAAATCTGTTTCAGATAAAAAACATGCTTCAAAATGTGATTCTGTGGTAGGAATTAAGTCCACAGTTCTTTGACAATGCATTGTACTCAAAAATGTTTTTTTGTATGCTGACAATCGTTCAGAAAACATCAAATTTGGATCAGCAGGTGAAACAGTCCACTCCATTTCTTTCTGACATGTAGCAACAAACTCTCCCACAACTTGTCACTGCCAGTGTGTACGTTTGGCCAAGGAAATGTGAGGGCGAGTACCACAAACATTAAAAAAATCGAAGTGCTCTGGAGTCAATAAAGTAGGCGCACATATTTTTTCACTTCTTCTCATAGTCATTGTCAGGCCCCAAAGAAATGTGTGATGTGCAGTGCAAATCAGTAGGTTGCATGAAATCAGAAAGGGGTGAAACTAACGCTTTTGCTTCTTCCACTAGTTGTTGTGAAAAAGGAGAGCTGGGAAGTTTCCACTCATAAGCATATGTAAGTGCCGATGAATCAAACTGCACTGCTGTGAAAACTTTGTCAGGCTGTAACATAACCTTAACACCCTCTGGTGTAGAAGTTAAAATAATGCC